>NC_090922.1:1503351179-1503628679 GCF_040938575.1 Ambystoma mexicanum | reverse complement strand
GAGCTCAAAGAGTCCCATGAGTAGGTGTGGGTGGGAATGGCCATAGGATTAGCATGGCCATGGGCAGTCAATGGGTGGGCAAATAGCCAAATAACACCTTCAACCTTTCCGCCACCTCAATATATGCTATTTCCCCCTATCTGTCCTCTAATGCAATTGTTTCGAGGTATAGGTGGCGCTAAAGCTCCATGTAACGGTTAAACTAAAAAATAGAGTTGTTAGAGGGCTCTCCGGAGATGGCCAGAATGTGGAACCCAACTCACTGGTACTCATTGTATGGACGTAAGAAGGGTGATAGGCTGAGATTACTCATGTGCGTGGCTTGCAGGATACACAGCCATCTCTGCCAACGGCGCATTGACCCACTAGGCCACTTCAGCCAAGTGTAACCATTCCTGCTCGGGAATGACTCGGGATGGTCGTGGGATTTTCAAAAAGTCCATCCTGGGAATGTGTTGTTTTTGTTTTGTAGGCAAACCATGCAAAGCTGTTGGGGAAATGCGCCCCCCAACCAGAAGGACCCTGGGAAGGAAAATAAGCAGCACAGCTGATAGAAGCCACATGGTACAATGGCCGCAATCTGAGGCAAGCGGAGACCCCCAGCAAAAGCCACGCGTGCCCTTGTGGCATGTTGCACGACAGAAGGGAGGGCGACCCCGTCATTCCAGCCCCCTCCTGCGTCATCGCTTGCTGCCATTTCCAGCAGATGAGAGAGACGGGCGGTGCCAGCCTCTGGGAACCAGGGGTGTTGCTAGGTCTGGAACAGATCCGGGGCTACGCTAATGTCGGGCCTGGGGGCTAGCTATAGCCTTTTGGATGCAGTCCCTGAGCTTCTATTCGGGGTGACAACCAAAAGACCCGGGGCTATAGCGCCTCCCATCCTCCCTAGCCTCTGCTGGGGCCCCACCCACGATGATGGGGACAGCAAGAGAATTGAAACTTACCCGTCTGTGTGTGGGAAGCAGTAGCACCGGACTGCACCCAGCCGGAACATTCCCTGCAACGATGAACACGTTAAGGGCTGCTTAAAGCTTCCTCGGGAGCATGGCTAAGAATAAGTTATGTTATGTTAAAGGTATTTGTATCGCGCACCGTCACCAGCAGAAGTGGTACCCAGGCCTCTGGCGGATCACCCCAGAACAGGACCGTGTGAAGCCTGCAGAGCACAGAGTCATCTGCGAGATAGCTCACGGGGGATGAGCGCCTGCTGCAGAGGTGCGTGTGTGACCTGTAAGGCACAGGCTCTATAAACCGCTCAGGGCATTTATTCACCGCGCGCACAGGTGTGTTTCTAACTTAAGGATCACAGGTTCCACTTGCCAGCTGATGGGGGATATGCGACTGCTGCAGGCGTGTGTGCGTGCAGCCAGTGGGGCACAGGCTTTAATTCAAACAAGTACGCTCAGCGAGTTAAAGCACCAGTTAAACAGAACCCGGTGCAACCTGTAGGTCGCAGATTCCAGTCCGAGAGAGACAACTGAGGGGGTAAATGCAAAAGCTGCAGAGCCGGTGTGTGGTGTTTAACCTGCTGGGTTACTTATTCGGCGTGTGTCTTTAGCATGGATGCGCCGAGTAGTAAGGTGATATATGTTCAATTAATGTCCGGCGTTTACCGGCCCATTTCAACGGGAGTGGGCAGGGCACAAGTTGAGGATGCGCCCCCTTTTTCAGGGGGTGCCGCCGCCCCCCATTCGTGTCTTTACTCGCTTGATAATCAGAGCAGTGGCTGGGTTCGCACGGCCGAACACTTACCACAAGACCACATGCTCCTGTCGACCCTCTCCAGTTGACATTCTGCTGCACACGCGTGTTTTGTTACACATTCTAAGACATGCAAGGCGTGCACCTTTTCCTTTAGCCAGCAGTGTGATAGGGGATATCTGTGCTCTTCGTAAATGCTCACTCCTCCTGTGCACTTTCTTGATTTGGGAAGCCATTCTAAAGTGAAACGTGCACATTTCTTTCAATGTACGCTCAACTCCGGTGACTGTTATTTCCCGGGCTGGTGCTGCCCATGAGGAGAGAGAGCAATGGGGGGGGGGGGTGGGGGCGGCCTTGCAGGCCCGCTGGTGCGGTGCACTCGTGCCCCGAACTGCTGCCTTGCGGCCGGACGGGCCTTTTATTACGCATCACGTCATCGCGCATGCGCGACGGGAGGCGATATAACAGTGACTTCAATTCCCGCCGCATACGTCAGGGTCTCACAATATTGTTTTAGGACTAGTGCCCTGTGGATGGGATGCAAAGTCGCTGCTAACTGTGTGCGAGAAGCGCTGGGACTTGATATGCTTGCTAGAATTTGTTGCTGAAAATGTCTTGTCTTTGGAAAAAGGGTCTAAGATGTGTTTGAGGGGCAGCGCTCCACAGTGATGCGCCACTCTGGCCATATGCACCCGTCCCTGTTTCAATGCCTCCATGCATTAAATAATAAATCCCGCTGCCCGCTGGCTAGAGAACGATTCTGCCTGGTATTCTTGATTTATATTGTGTTGAGGCTTGACTCCTCCAGCTTCTAAGCACCGGACCAGGGATCAAACCCATGTGGCAGAGCCACGTCTTGGGGTTCCCTTTCAAACATTGCCAGGACCAGGCCGGTGGGGCTCTGGGCCACTTAAAGCCACGGGATTAAGAAACATATTTTATCAATTCTGAGTGACTGCACAAAAAATACCTGAAAGGACTCACAAACTTGTGATGCAATAGTAAAAGGTTTTTATGATGCAAGACAAGCCGACTAACTATATCCACACGTGGGCGTTTTCCTTACCCACTGAATATACAGGAAATACAAGTTAGTCCATTGTCCCACACTCGCCCCCCGGTCAGTAGCATACCTACAGTGGGGGGCTGAAGGGGCTTGCCGCCCCTCCTCTGGCCAATAGGGCAACATACTGTCCAAAAACGGGACTCTTCAAGGCGGTCCGGGACTTTTCCCCCAGCTGCTGTCTCTGGAGGCCCATGCGGCTGGGGGAAAGTGTCCCGGTTGCACATCAGCCTGCTAACCTAACCTTTCATGCTGCAGGGCCCTGCTACTGGGCACCAGCTTAGTGTAATGGCAGCAGCCACTGCCCTCCTACTTTGGGCTGTTCCTGGAGGGAGCTGATCACCTGCACGTTTGCTGCACAGGAGGCAACAGGGACCTTGACAAAGGCCCCAATATCATTGTCCTAAAAGAGTCCTTTTGCGATCAGCGCCTTTCTTATGTATGAGTGTTCAGTCACTTGGCAGGGGCGGGACATTTCCAAATGAAACACCTTACCTACCAAGCCTGGGTCTGCTGCCCAGACTATTCAGGTGGGTAACACAATAATGCGGCTTTCAAATATTCATGTATACAAATGTTGTCTGCTAGCTTGACATGCAAAACATGGGTTTGCTTTTATTTATTTATTTATTTATTGGATATCTATAAGGCGTCTATACAACAAAACAGTATTTTGAAGCACCCCAAGGCAAAAGAGAAGGGACCAAAGGAGAAAATAAACAATTAAAATGATAATGAATAAATAAAAGCGAACAGCGGTCCTACTAAGTTGAAGAGGGCGGAGAGAGGAAAGAGGCAGGTTGAGGAAGAGGCTGTTGCAGGAATCCAGCCTGGAGAGGACCAGAGCTCTAGAGACATTGGGCTTCTGGGGGAAGGTGAGGAAAGGGAGAATGCCTCTGAGTAGATGACGTTGAAAGTGGGCCTTCTTGGCAAGGTCCTAGATGTGAGGAGAGAGAGGAGTCGAAGATGACCCCAAGGTTTCTGGCTTCAGTGGAAGGAGATGGAGGAGAGCCCATAGAGGGCGGCCAGAGTGCAGGAGCGAAATGAGGAACAGGTGTCCCGATAGGAAGGCTAGTATAAGGTGCTTAACATCGTGCCTAGCAGCAAGCTGGAAGTTTCTATGAAACAATCTCCACCCCCAGTTCACTTTATCTTTTAATGTGTTTCTTAAAGTGCTAAATGTACACTACTGTAAAATAGAACATTTTGGGACTTGCATTGTTTTCATTATTGGACGGTAACTTTCCATTCAGGATTTGCTTCTAAAACCACAAATATATCATTTTGGCTTAACGTGTGTCTGTAAGGATTTACATATTGTCAGGTTGTTGAACTATTTCATTGACATATTTTGCAAGCAATCACGATGAGACAGTGTTATTGTAGTCCTTGAAACCCAAAGTTTAAATATTTGTAGCAGAAAGTATGCGTTCAAATGCCTACATTTCAAAATGGACTAAAATCTTAGCTTTGCTGCTTAAGCAAATGTGTGCTCCGTGGCTAATACTTAAGATCACTGTCACTTCACTTGGAACAGTGGAGTCCTTAGAAGTGATTACGTTCACCGTACTTGGGGGCAACCACTCTTACAAAGGGGAAGATTTAATCATTTATTGGAGAAAATGCCTGTGCTCCTTTGTTAGTAGCCCCTGAGACCGTCTCCTAGAATTGTGCTATTAATGCACTGACTCTCACTCTGGTTCATAACACTTGATTTGACAAATAGATACATATGGCCCGATTCATGGAAATGAGCGCAGAAATCCTGCATGGGCCGCGTGCCGAGAAGGTAACTGCACAAGCCTGCACGCTGATTGAAAAATGCGCGCCCTGCGTATTCATGGAATTTATTGCGCAAATTAACCGTAGTCGCAAGTCATGGCTGGAATAGACTTGCGTGGCCATTTCCCGGCCGAGAGGTTATGCGGTCAAATCCATGAATACCTCTCATGCTGCGCAATTGAGGCCGTGCAAGGGACATCCTTCAGGCCGCACCTCGGAACTCCCATTTTTGAGCAAGTTCTTCCCCACTTTTGTTGTTCCGCCCCCTTCCCAGCCCTCTCTTTACAAGCCAAGCCCATGCTCTGTGTGGAGTCTCGCACAAGGCCCTCGACGGCTCGCAGAGACGTGTGGAACCTGCGCGAACACCACGCTAATCCAAGAAAAGTACCACGCATTGGATTCCATGAATCGACAAATGGGGATTTACGCGCAGGATGGCGCGCAAGTACCCTATTTTCCGCGCAGATAATTCCATGAATTGGGTCCAAATTCTCCTCAGCCAGTCAGTGCACCAGAGATACTAGTGTAGCAGACAGATTGCGGCTGGGCACATGTTGCTGATGGGCCGGGAGGATAGCTCAGAGGCTATGCACTTGTCTTTGAAACCTGGTCCCGCATGTAAAGGCGGGACTCCGGCATGAAAGCCGATGTAAAATGTTTTACTTTTTTAATCAGCATTTTATGTTATGGTTTTTAGTCCTGCATCTCACACTTTCTGCTGTTTTCACAGGTTCCTGGAGCTTCACGTTCTGCTAGTGGTGGGGTGGGGGAATAATGCAGAAGCCAGGAGGGCACAGCAGCAAGGTTTATATGTGCAGATTTCAAAAGATAGGGCTTTCTCAGGTGCGCAAGTTTTGGATGTTTTGTGAGGTGCCTGGAGCAGTGGTTAATGTGCGCTCCAGTGTAAAGCGTCTGGTTGCCCGTGGTGCCTGTCACAGTGGTGCTTAAGCATTATGGGGAGTTGTGTTGGTTTGTCTGCGTTGAGTTACTGTGGTGTAAAGGGAAGTTTAGTGCTGCAACGTTTCTTCAGGCAGTGTAGTGTCCCTTTGTGGCAGTGCTGGAGTTGTGTATTCTGTTCTGGCATGAGGCAGATTAACCTTGAGGTGGTTATTGTTACCACATCTTGCCCAACAAACTGCCCAATAACTGGGGGCAACCTTTATCACTTTCCAAACATCACAGCTGATCACATGTATTTGTACATTTTCAGGCAAAACATGCTTACTCCCGCTGGTATGCCTTATTCTGCCATACAAGAAGTGATTCTGCCTCAGGGGACACTGTGCCATGGCACAAATTAAGGGTCCACAGTTTCCATACAATTACCCGGGTCCTCACTCCTGACTGCCCACTGCCACCTCAAAGACCGTCCAACAGTAGTGTTACGCAATCTTGCACGGATTATGGTAAAGTGTAGATACACATGGGCACTGAACCAGCAGCTGCCAAAGCCACCATTTGAAATGTTGGTCCAGCCCCGCCCCCAAAGTTACGCTGTAGTTGTGTCCTTGGCAGAAGACACGGCACACAATGAAGGGGTGCTCCTTTCCTTTCAAACATCTCAGCTCTCCTGAAGTGTAACTGATGATTGCTTGATGCGCAAAAGCTGTGTACATGGTGCAGAGCTCTGCCAAATGATGACTATAAGCACATGGATCTATCACAAAGGCTCTTCTGGAGGTGTCCCAAGTCTTGAACATTTTAGGTTGTAGTGGACAGTTAAAGGAGGGCTCGTGTTTTCCAATGGAAGGTGTGAAATAAATGATCAGTTCTGGCTTTTATGCTCATAGCAACAAAAAAAAGGATTTAAAACGGTTTGTTTCCGTGAATATGTTGATGTGTGCATATGTACATGGATGTGGGTGCCTGGGGCAAAGGCACAGTTTGTGTCCGTTGACAGCGACATTATGCAGAACTGGGCACCTCATGTGCACATATTGAGAGGAAATGCAGGATTTCATTTGGGCACTGCAGCATGAAAGGTTGGCAGTGTGGGCATATATAGTTGAGACCTGTCTTTTTTGGGCACGAGCAGTATGACCATGGGCCTCATTCCGAGTACGGCGCTAACCAATGGCGCTATTAACGCCTTGGTTGACGCCGTACCCGGACCGGCAGCGCCTTGGTGGATGGCGGAATTACCGCCCCATTCCAAGGTTGGCGGGGCGGTAATTACCCATTCACCAAGGCTCTTCCCCATTCCCAAATGAGCCCCCATAGGGCTCAATGGGAATGGGGAAGATGCAAATAACGGTGACCGTTCATTACGGTCACCGTTATTGGCTTGGAGGCCCCTTTGCGCCCTCGACTTTAACACCTGCTCAAAGCAGGCGTTAAGGGCGAGGGCGCAAAGGGAACTCGGAGTATGGCGGTAAGGGATCACCGCCACCGGTCTCGTTACCGGTGGCCGCTATCCCTTACCGCCATACTCGGAATGAGGCCCCATGTGTTTTACAGGGGCAATGCTGGCATATATTGTTTGAGAGATGCCTCCATTTTATCTTTGGGGACAGCCAACAGCAACACCTGTTACAGAGTGTTTATGTGTTCCCCGCACTGTGAGTGCACAGTCCGTGCAGAAAAGGGTTACTGTCCCGGACACACCACACGGAGCGCGCACTCATTCACAGTGTAGCTCCTTGTGCTGAGCGGCTACTGTTTGCTTAAATGTTTTGTCAACCTAAGCACTTGATTTTCCCCTCCTTTGGTTGACAGTGTATTTAAGTAAAACATAAATATTTCGGCACGCAGAACCCTGAGCCCTGCTGGCCGCGGCCAACAGGACGGCGCCAAAAGCGCGGCATCGGAATGTCCGCCTTCGTGTACGTACTGCCTTTATTATGTAACACTACATTGGTGCTGTGTTAATATACACAGGTATTCACACCATATGCCAGTCTCTTCTGGACTAATCCACTCCATCCTCAGCTGAGAGAGAGGGCACCGCCTGCTGGGCATGAGTGGAAGGCATCCTGTGCTCTGCCCCTGTGTGAACGCTGGGAAGGGGTTAACCCTAAACTACCACCAGCTGCCCAGCTAGGGTTGCGTGGGATTACTCAGGAGTGGGGTGGGCGGTGCTCTGCTCTACCCTGCCCATGCATTCCGAGGCATCGCCTGGCACTGGCTGCTGAGGAGTGGAATGGGAATTAATGTGCACCCCTTGCCCTACAAAAGAAGAGACCGGCAAGGTAAAGAGGTCCCACCAGTGCGCCAAATAGAAAAAGAGAAGTGCAGGTGCTCGCAAACCTAAGCTTTAAGTGGTCTGGGGCTCAGTGCTAGCAGGTTCCCGAAACTGCTTTCGCTTTGCGGCCCTGTCAGGGCACCTGCACGTTTCATTTAATTTCACTCTGAGCTATTCGCTACTGTTCTCATTTTCAAAGTGTTAGACAGAGAGAGAGACAGAGAGAGAGTCACTTTCAAAGTGTTAGAGAGAGAGAGTCACTTTCAAAGTGTTAGAGAGAGAAAGTCACTTTCAAAGTGTTGGGGAGAGAGAGTCACTTTCAAAGTGTTAGAGAGATAGAGTCACTTTCAAAGTGTTAGAGAGAGAGAGTCACTTTCAAAGTGTCGGGGAGAGAGAGAGAGTCACTTTCAAAGTGTTAGAGAGAGAGAGCCACTTTCAAAGTGTTGGGGAGAGAGAGAGTCACTTTCAAAGTGTTAGAGAGAGAGAGTCACTTTCAAAGTGTTGGGGAGAGAGAGAGTCACTTTCAAAGTGTTAGAGAGAGAGAGATATGGAGATGCAAGACCCTCTTTTTTAATGAGTGGGGGTCCTGGAACCAGGGCAGGCTGCAGCCGTTCAGTGCAGCCCACGGAACAGTGAGGCAGCTGGGTGTCTAACTTGACTTCAGACCTTCTCATCTTCGTTGCTTGCTCGGCAGTTTACTGAGGGCAACATGGCATGACATGTCTGGGTTTTGGTGGGCAACGCAAATATTCACGCAGACCAGGGCAGTTCAAAATCCCAGGAACCCGTCCCACTAAAGCAGTGCAGCGCAATCCAGAGTTGCAGCCTCGAAATCTCTCGGACCAAAGATGTCTCCATTGGCAGTACTGGCGATTGGGCCGGTTCTCGCCGGATCTGAGATCTGGCTGCAGATGTGTAGCCGGATCTCGGGATCCGGCCAGAGTCAGAGGTGGAAAAAAAAATCACACGCGAGCAAACTGTAACTTCCTCTGGTGACCCCGTGCCAGGGGTCACCAGAGGAAGTTACAGTCCTCAGCCACGACCCGGTTTATTTTTTTATTTATGCAATGTTTGTCGGATACATGGACTCGGGTTATTTATTTATTTATCCATTGTTTGTCGGATATCTGTAGCCGACAAACATTGCATGAATAAATAAATACCACATTGGAACTATCCCACACGATGCAGCCAGCCAACTGCTTTCAGAGTGGAGCTGCAGGAACTGTGCCGGGTGGGGTTCAAGTAAAAGAAAACGTTGCCTATGGCGAACAGAAATCAGCAGGTTTGAATAGTACCCAAGGGGGAGTTTTTTTTTCAAATAGAATGGAATGCAAATTGTTCATTTTAAAGAGTATTTACTCAACAACACTGGTCAAAACTAGTATCCTCATAGTGAAGTAACTCATCACCAGTGCCATGGAAGTGGTTTAAAGTGGAATTCGTAAATAGTCTGGAAAAGAAGCAGCAGGAACTATTATTTTGGACATTTCCTTTGATCGAAGGTCACCTGCCAAACCTGCCCCACTAAACTTCGCCTCCTCGGGCACCACCCCCCAAACTCCGCCCCCACACCGGCACTTGCCCACACAGTTTTTTCCATTTCCATCACTGTCCATTGGCACGAGAAAGTCAAACTCAAGTGAGCATTAAATAACAATTGAATAGACCTGGCACTGCCAGTCCTCGCCGCCTTTTCAGATCCATTGGCCTCACCCCGCTATTGCTCGCGTGTGCACCCCCATAAACAGACGTCTCAAGTGAGAAAGTCCTCCAATCCTGCTATTTTCGCAGAATTCTGGGAATTGTAGTTTTGTCTTTCCTATTGTAAATTAAGTACTACAAGTCCCAGAATTGTAAGATAAAAAAGGCACCACTGCATAGCTTGGGTGCCACATGGCCCGGGGAACGTGAAAGCTCCGTGTGAACAGGTGTGCGCCGCCACTTGTGACAGCTCCACTTCCTGTCAATGACCTCAACTGTAGCTATTCATTAAAAAGCTATTCTCGCAGGGTGCAGAAAACAGCCCCTCTTCAGATCTCTGTGGCCCCCTCTGCAGATGATCAGAAGTCCGTGCGTGCCCAGCACCAAATAAGCGTCCACGGACTCTGTGCAGTGCCATAGCAAGAACTCGTGTCTGGGGGTTGGCACAATGCACCCCAGAGTCACATCCTAAATACGGTTCCCAATGTGTCCATGGACGCGGAGTGCACTGGACAGGGCAGTGCCTGGCTCAGCTGGCGAGCACACTGGCTGGTCTGGTGGTGCTGCATGTTTGATCTGACATGATAGGTTATTTATAACGCGCAGAGATTTCTAAGCACAAACCCGAGTATCGAACCTGTGGTGCTCCTTGTTGCCTTGCTTCCAAGGAGAGAACGTTGCCCTGAGCTATCCTCCCGAGACATCGTGTGCAAGATGAAGTGGGAAGGAGACATGGTTGGACACTGCAGATGAGAGCAAGGAGAAGGCACAACTTTCTACATCAAAGGTATTACAATTTAGTGAAATGCATAGTTGGCGACATGACAAATTCCAATCTGTAGGTGCTTATCCAAACATCGGTTTTTCTTTGCTTCTGGGACTTGTAGTCTGAGTTTTATAATGGGAAAATCAGAACTACAAACCCCAGAATGCAAAGAAAAACATATTCCAAAAATATATTTGACAGAACTTGTGTTGCCCTGTTTCTTCCTTTGTACTTAAAATGCAAAGAGAAAAAAAGAAACAAATATAGCAGAGTTTCTGGGCGCTGTCTTCGAACAGCTGATCATGCGCTCTCAAAGCACCTGAGCGCCATGAAGCCGCCCACCTCAAAAAACAGCCCTACTAGGGAGTGGAGCAACTGCTCCCAACAGCTCTGAAATGACACAATACAGCGTGAGAAAGGTCAGCCAATTCCCTGGAGGCCGGGATCATCTAAATTGTGTACACAACATAGTCAGTGATTGGCCAGGTCCTTAGAGGCCTGGTGTTCCCAGGATATCTGACTGGAGGCAGTCTTAGCGAATCAGGGAGCGTGCCGCATGCAACGCTCCACAGAAAAACTAGACCGCGGCCTCAAGAAGAGGGACTTGACGTATGTCCTCTCTTTCAGTGGTTGTTAGGTTTTCCCCACCTGCCAACAGGAAGCACCCAAGGCAGATTGGACCATTCGAAGCTTGTGCTTTTTTGTTGCTAGGCCCGCAGATTGTAACAGCTTGTATCCTGTACTGTGTAGCGGCCGGCATCTATACAGCGTGCACATGTTATGCTAAGTGTAGACAGGCGCACAGGGCACAGGGCACAGGAAGTGGCAGAGGTGGCTTGGTTACTGCCCTTGTAGTTGGTAGAATGATTAATGTGTTGTTCACTGTGCCACTGAGAAGCCCACTGACTTAAAGGTGTCTTAGCCTGAAACTCAAGGAAATCATTGGAGTAGCACTGCATGTAGTCAGTTGTGGCACGTCTAACTACTAGTACCCGGCGAAGCAGAAATGAGGACTGCAAAAGCTTTCAAGTGAGTTTTACTTTTGGCCTGTATGAATGGTTCAGTGCATAGACACCAGTGGTAGTGTCATAATTGAGTGCTGACAACATATGTTTCGCATAATGACTTCTTCAGGGAATTCCTGCAGTAAGGCCTGTGGAAATGGTTATAGTAGGTTAAGGCAGGATAAGTGGTCGGTGAAGGGTCAGCATGTACACGGGATGGTTTTAACAGGCAGAGTTTGCTCTAGTGGCGGTCAATCGCTGTGCAGTCTCAATGAAAAAAACCTTCCATAAAGCAAAGTTCATCTATCATAACAGGCTCAACTACATCCTGAACCCGCGCTTACCACAAATCTACAGAGAAACGCTACTCGTGCCCCTCAGCAAATCACCAACTGTCCTTGCTTATCATACTATTACTACTCCCACAGGCCTTACTACATGCATGCCCTGAAGAAGCCAATAGGTGAAACACGTATTGGTAGCATTCGATAATACTATTATTAATGGCATTCATGGAGTCCAATATATATCCAGCATAAATGAAACATCACACCAAAGCTTTCATAGTCATCATCTACTATTATATTAATCAGACATGCCATAACTGACATTTATTTATTTGTACATTTGTATAGCGCGCACAAACCCTGCGGCATCAGGGCGCTGTAGAGGATCGCCACAATCTAGTACTCACAGGAAGATATTGGAAAGAATTCTCCATTTGAAGATGGCCGCCGCTTCGCTGTATTGTTGTCTTCCAGTTCTTCCGGTCATGTGACGAAGCACTCGTTCTAGTAACTGATTTTTTGCAACCTTAACGTAAGGCTCTATGATGGTGCTTATGCTCCTGCCAGCCAGACCCAAAATGCTACAGAGTCACAAAAACAGCCATCTGACAGAATTAGGACATGAAAGTTGGACACAAACCTTAAAAGGAAATGAATCACTGCTTCCCAGAAGATTTATTAGCCCCAAACATAACTCGCAGGAAATTACCTACCAAAATCTTCATTTAAGCATCTCTGAGGAGCCGTTAAGAGGCAGTGACGTCAGAAGCGAGAATCTTTCATGAATTTGAACCT
This sequence comes from Ambystoma mexicanum, assembly GCF_040938575.1. Classification (NCBI taxonomy): domain Eukaryota; kingdom Metazoa; phylum Chordata; class Amphibia; order Caudata; family Ambystomatidae; genus Ambystoma; species Ambystoma mexicanum. The sequence goes on along the minus strand of NC_090922.1, from coordinate 1,503,616,396 downwards.
TGGCGAATCTTCTGAAGCCGAGGGCGCAGGCCACCCCGGCTGCTGGCTCAGTCCTTGATGACGTATAGCTCTCTGAAATTCAATGGGGGTCTTTCGCTTTCCCAGCCACAACTTAACTTCTCACTTCCTGCCCTCCACATTTCCTAATTGGAACCTTTCACTCGCTGGAATAATAGTTTTTTTCAGTGAGAGGTTCTGCAGGGATCTGAAAGAAGTGGCGGGGGAAGGGCGATGGCTGCGTTGCTGCCTTGTGAAGTGAAGTTGTGCTGCAAGACATCATGCCATGGAACACACTCTGTGATGAATGGCCATCAGGCAAGGCTGGGACAGCCTGGCTTTTTTTTATTTGTATTGAGTAATCAATGATGCAGGTAAATCCATCTCTTAAAGGGTCCTCTGCTGGTCAAACTCCCCTTTCGTAAGCTCCATGCCAAAAGCGCAGTGTGTACCTGTGCCCTGCCGCGTCAGTATCCTGATGTGCAGCGGCTGCTCTACCAGTGGCACAGAGCAGGTTCAGAGGTCACATTTGCCAGCTGCAGCGCCATCCACGTCTCTGCAATGCAGTGGTTGCATTCCAGCTGTGCACTCCTGAACCAAAACTGTGGTGATCATCATTGCAGCCACATCCAGTTTAATATCACACATGTGTCAGCCCCTGTGAGCCAAGCTCATCTGTGGAGATGACGTGTATCCATTCCAGACAAGGCACCCCCTGCCCACTGGCAGGGCCGCAGCATTAGGGGATGGCCTCTCTTTGTTTCTTTGTGAGGGCAGTTGTTAAGATGGATTTCTGAACTCTGACCTGGTGGGCAGAGGTTCAGAAGGCCAGCCAATTTTCTTGGAACAGGGTAACCTCTGGACAAGCCAGACCAATCAGGGTAGCTATAGCAGGCGGTCAAGACTACGTCTCAGGAGGGGTGAGGGTGACTGAAGGACCTCAATGAGCACACAGAGCAAGGACACTTACACATTACTCCAGACAGGGGTTATATCAACAATTAGACACATTTATTACAAGGCCTTTGTAACGTAGACCATAGCAAAAGAATCACAGTAACACTAGGTAAACCAACACATCACAATCAATACAATATATATACAAGAAGACCATTGGGGTCTAAAGGTTTAAATGCACAAAATATGTCGACAACCGAAAGGGGAAGGAAACAGGCAGTGCAGAGTCTTTAGGCCCAATTCAACATCGACAATACAACTAACTAAGAGGCAATCCAAGCCCTAAGAAGAGAGGAGCCTTGTCCTCAATAGTGTAGGCGATGCCAGCCCACGTGCTTATTCCAATGCGCAGAATAGGGTCTCTTCAGGGGTCTCTAGCAGCTCGGGAAGGTGGATGAGGCGATGCAGAACAAATTACCACTATTCAAGAAGGACCTCCACTTGAAGGCAGAGGCAGTTCGAGAGTTTGGGATGGAGTCGCTATTTCGCAATAGCAGTGGAAAGGAGTGGGACCCCCAGAGGCCACTCGTGCATAAAAATGGGCCCTTGCGCTAGGGGCAACCGGTTGGGGTATGGAGTACTCACCGGTCCCCGATGCAAGCGGACCCAAACTTCGCCAGTTCAGTCCACTTCGCTTGCAGGTTCGAATGCGGCAACAAGGACGTCTCGGCACCTTTCAGTTCATGAGATACAGCGATGATTCCCAAACGGGACAGTGGCAATTTCTCCACTCCAGGTGGATGAATCGACCCAGTTTCACTGCAGCAGGCTTCAGGGGCAAGAGGGTCACAGATGCAGCGAACTTGCAAAGGACGTTGCCACGGCAGGGCAACACGGTAACCGCATTTACTCCGGTCCTGGTACACTCGTCTCACTTCAGACCTGGGAATGGCAAGTGTACGAAATTAGGTGTGAGGGTGCCAGGGATACAGAGCTAGCAGTATACCAAGTTTTGAGGGCCTCCTCGAAATGGCGGTGGTGACAGAGCAAAGCAACTGGGTAAGCTGGTCAGTGCACTGGTTGGCCCAGGGACATTTCCGAGAAAGCTTACTTACAGGGTTTGATGAAGGGGCCGAGAATAGTTGGTCCCACTATTCCAATGTGTTGAAGCGTCTTCGCAGACCTTCTAGGACGACCAGATGCAGAGGGGTCCCACGGGACGACAGCGGGCTCAGGGTGCCAAACCTTCCAGCGGGTCACCAGCGGTTCCTCGACTCGGCTTCGTGTTGCAGGATACTTGGATCCCATCCTTTGTTCAGTGAGAATCAGGAGATCGACATGGTAGTGGTGTTTTCAGCCTCCTCTTATCCAAAGTTCCCTTCGCGCCAAAAAGGAGAGGACCCAGTGGGAGATCTGCCCAAAAAACACACACTCCAAACGTGGACCAATTACGGACCACAGTGGTCCCTGGCATTCATGGCACTCCAGACTCTCTGGCACCCAGGATGTGTATTGGAACCAGCCGTTCCAGCCCACATCCTGGAGGCACACACAGAAGGCATGCAGAAGCCCGCAAAAGCATTGGGTTTCACGGGAAAGTGCATGACCAAATAAGGACTGACCCGGGTCGACTCGACCGGGGGAAAGTGAAGGGGCAAGATGGCCTAAGGACAGGATAAATAACCTCGTGGCATGGCCATTTTGGAGCCAGGCCACCTATTCGTGCCAAATGCGGTTAACGTGGTTAACATGGCAGGAAAGAGTTAAAAAGAATGCAAAAAGATAGCTGCCACCAGTCCTGTCCATGACACATCTGCACAGTTCATAAAAAGTCCAGCAAGAGTATCTAGGGCCTTTGGAAATGACTATTGACCCAAGTGTGCTGTATGGTAAGGAAAGGACTAAGGGAAACAAAGTCTTCCAGTACTGACTGTTTTAAGGGCATGTCAGTTTCCCCATAAAAAGTTATCAAAAGCCCAGAGGAGTGCGGCTGATAGCTTTGCTTCTCTGGCAAAGTCAGTCAATGGTGTCTAAACAGCAGCAACAAGTTTGGGGGTTGACACATGGAGGAAAAATGACATACAATTATGAAATCTTTCCTAACACTCACCCCTCCCAGTCTAAGGACATAGGGAACTAATCCACCCCTGGATGAGTCTCGTGTTCAGGTCGGTTAAACATTCTGGACAACCCATCAGCATTGCTATGTTGGACACCTGGCCTATGCTCAATAGTGAAGTCAAAGCCTTGCAGACTTATGGGCCACCTAAGCAACTTTGGATTCTCTCCCTTTGTGTTCATTAGCCACTTTAAGGGCTTATGGTTAGTTTGCACAGTGGAGTGGGTCCCATAAAGTAAGGCCCCACCTTCCTTAGGGCCCACACAACAGAGAAACACTCTTTCTCTACTGTGGACCATCTGAGCTCTCTGTCCGTAAGCTGGCGACTAATGAAGCCAATGGGGTGTTCCTTACCCTTCTCATCTACTTGTGATAGTACAGCTCCTATCCCAGTGTCAGAGGCATCCGTCGGCACAATAAAAGGTCTTTGGTAATCAGGGGCCCTGAGCACAGGGGCCTGGCACAAGGAGTCTTTTAAGCCACGGAAGGCGTTCTCACACTCTTCAGTCCAAGTTACCTTCTTGGGTCTCTTTGGAGTAGTGAGAGCAGTCAGAGGGGCAGCTATGGTACCATTATCTGCCATGAAATTTCTGTAGTACCCAGTGAGTCCTAAAAATGCTCTCACTTGGGTCTGTGTAGTGGGAGTAGGCCAGACTTGTGCAGCTTGTACTTTACTGGGTAGAGGCTGTATCCTCTCTCCACCTACTTCATGTCCAAGGTAGACCACTGATCCTTGTCCAATCTGGCACCTACTGGCCTTTATGGTCAAGTGGGCCTTCTGAAGAGCCTGTAACACAATCCCAAGGTGTTTCACATGGTCTTCCCAGGTGGCACTGAAAACTGCTATATCATCCAGATATGCAAGACCAAATTCATCCAACCCATTCAACACATGATTCACAAGCCTCTGGAAAGTGGCAGGGGCATTCTTCAACCCAAAGAGCATTACCCTGAACTGGTAAAGGCCCTCTAGTGTTGAGAAGGCTGTCTTCTCCTTGGCATGTTCTGCAAGGGCTATTTGCCAGTAGCCTGCAGTGAGGTCAAACGTGCTGAGGTACTTGGAGGCACCCAAAGTATCCACCAGCTCATCTGTTCTAGGCAAGGGGTGTGCATCTGTCTTGGTGACAACATTCTGAGCCCTGTAGTCCACACAGAACCTCCATTCATAAGTACCTGCCTTTGGAACCAAAACCACTGGGCTGGACCAAGGACTATTGGAGGGCTCAATAACCCCAAGATCCAACATTTTGTTGACCTCTGTCTTAATGTAAGACCTTACTTTGTCCGACATTCTGTATCCCTTACTTTGGGAGGGACACTGTCTCCTCTGTCAATGTTATGTTTGCACCAAGGTGTCAAACCAGGGGACTGTGAAAACAAGGGGAACAATTGCCTAAGCAAAGTTTTCACATCAGCCTGCTGATCAGAAGTCAGGAGAGTGCCTGGGTGGTTGGCATATAGGGATGGAGAGTTTCTAGGGTGGTTGGCATTCAGGGATGGAGAGTTCCTGGGGTGGTTGGCATTCAGGGATGGAGAGTTCCTGGGGTGGTTGGCATTCAGGGATGGAGAGCTCTTGGGGTGGTTGGCATTAAGGGATGGAGAGTTCCTGGGGTGGTTGGCATTCAGGGATGGAGAGTTCCTGGGGTGGTTGGCATTCAGAGATGGAGAGTTCCAGGGGTGGTTGGCATATATGGATGGAGGCTTGCCTGGGGGTTTGATATACAGGGATGGGGAGTTCCTGGGGTGGTTGGCATTCAGGGATGGAGAGTGCCTGGGGTGGTTGGCATTCAGGGATGGAGAGTTCCCGGGTTGGTTGGCATTCAGGGATGGAGGGTTCCTGGGGTGGTTGGCATTCAGGGATGGGGAATTCCTGGGGTGGTTGGCATTCAGTGATGGAGAGTGCCTGGGGTGGTTGGCATTCAGGGATGGAGAGTTCCTAGGGTGGTTGGCATTCAGGGATGGAGAGTTCCTGGGGTGGTTGGCATTCAGGGATGGAGAGTGCCTGAGGTGGTTGGCATTCAGGGATGGAGGGTTCCTGGGGTAGTTGGCATTCAGGGATGGAGAGTTCCTGGGGTGTTTGGCATTCAGGGATGGAGGGTTCCTGGGGTGGTTGGCATTCAGTGATGGAGAGTGCCTGGGGTGGTTGGCATTCAGGGATGGATAGTTCCTAGGGTGGTTGGCATTCAGGGATGGAGAGTTCCTGGGGTGGTTGGCATTCAGGGATGGAGAGTGCCTGGGTGGTTGGCATTCAGGGATGGAGGGTTGCTGTGGTGGTTGGCATTCAGGGATGGAGAGTTCCTGGGGTGGTTGGCATTCAGGGATGGAGGGTTCCTGGGGTGGTTGGCATCCAGGAATGGAGGGTTCCTGTGGTGGTTGGCATTCAGGGATGGAGAGTTCCTGGGGTGGTTGGCATTCAGGGATGGAGAGTTCCTGGGGTGGTTGGCATACAGGGACGGAGAGTTCCTGGGGTGGTTGGCATACAGGGACGGAGAGTTCCTGGAGTGTTTGGCATATATTGAATATGGGCATAGTGCTTGCCAACGCCCTCTGTTGAGTTCCTTGTGTGATCTGCAGGTCACATGTTAGACTCCTGCCAATGCCAACTCAGCTTTTCATCCCTCTGAGGTTATTAAATGAGTGCCAGCTATGGTTGTGTAATAGTATTGTATAGACATATGTTCTAGGCACAGCACTTTTGTGAAAGCTCTATATGCATAACTAATGATTATGATCTTGTTTTGCCATTCCAGATTGGCCGGAGCCGATGATCAAGGAGCTGGAGCTGCAATTCATGGGAACAGCGCCCCCATCCGGGAAGAATCAGCGCCAGGGCTTTAAGGTGAGCGTTGGACCCGGCGGCAGAAGGTGGGGGTGTGTTGGGAATGTGGCCGGAAGCACAACTGCATGAGAGTTGCATGAGGTCTATCACTACTGCCCTAAAAATAATAATAATAATTATAATAAATATTATTATTATTATTATTATTAATATGATGAAGTACCGCCTGCCATATGCTGTAAGAATATTGTAAGTCACGGAGGAGTTCCGTGAGCAATTAGTGGATTGAGGCTGAAGACGCAGGACCTTTATAAGGTCATAGAACGCCAATGCGACTTGCAATATCCTTTGTACGTACAGTAGAGGGCGTTTTACTCCACATAATACATGGCCAACCATTGTCGGCCCCTTTAATACATGGCCTCTCTCTAATGTAAGGTATCGTCCAGTTGTTGAAACATATAATCAATATAGTATCAGCTTGGATATAAAAGAACAAAATAATATACAACTTCTAGTATGTTGCAGAAAAATGGTCTAAGCAGTTAACAAAATACATCTAAAAACGTTTTGAGATTTAAAATAAATACTATAGGTAGATCTTTGGATCTTTGCTCTTGTGGTTATCTCCAGCAGTGCATAAAATATACTACTATAAATATTTCCTTATCGATTAATGTCGATAAAGTGTTGAATAATGCTATTTTAGAAGACCAGACTCTGAAAAGCTAGTCACTGCATTAATCAAGTGCTTCAATGACAGCTGGAATTCTGCTGTGTGCTGGCTCACAACACAACACAACACAACACAACTGTAATAACCGATTACAGAGCGATAGTGACGTCATCTTCGGATTGCAGGTTAGTAGCGACGACGTTACTACTAGTCTGTAATATGAAACATTTTTACAGGCTTTTATCCGGATATTGCAGCTGTCATGTATTATTATAATAAAGAGGTATCAACGTGTTGCGGTTTTGCAGCACTTAAAAATAGTCCGTGTTGCAATTTTCCAAGCTAGCAAAACCCATGTCATCAATCTCAGAAGGGGGCAAGGCTACATATTTCCTATTGAGAATCAAGGCTGCGACCAGGCCTTGGGCAATTGCTTAACTCATGCTATTTTAGAAGCTTCTGAATTGACAGCTCGCAAGTGAGACATATTACCTAGAAAGTGAGTGAGCAATTGTTAACAGGCAGCCAGACTGCAGGGAACGTATTTGGCTTGCAATTGAATGGATGGCAGTTGCTGAGAGGGTGGTAGCAGCTACTGATGCTTGCAAATGCACCAGTCCTTCAGTTAGGCATATCGTCTATGGAAGTGACCCGGCGCATGGGATCTGACCCTGAGTATAAAATTAGAAGTATATGTATTGTGCCATGTCTGTGAGCCTCAGGCGCATGTAGTTTGTGAGTGTATGGGTACTGGGGATCTGTGAAATTCATAGATATCTGGTGACACACGTCGTCTATTAAACTGAACCATAAATAAGGCTGTAAACTGAGCATGGAGCTCAATTACAGGAGATGTATGGGCTTGTGAATGGGTTTAATAGCTCTAGGAGAGGTTGCTGCAGAGGGATGAACTACTCAGGGCAAAAGAGCAGCCCAGTTCTATCATGAGGAATATTGTCTTTGAAAGTAATGCTGTATTAGCATTTTGTGAGAAATTTGGAAAGCTTGCTTTTGCTTCATAAATGATAACAGTAGGTCTCAGTTTCTGTTTTAAACCATCTGGAGGGATTGTGGTGCAGTCACCCTCTTGATTATTACCTCCTTATATGGCTAGATTGTCATGGAGTTGCACTCTGTACAACTTCTCATCTATACAAAGATACAGAAACATGGTTATTTAAAGGTTAATACCTGTGCTGATCAGGGTTCATAGCTTTCAGTCCTTGGGTTGTACACCATAAATATTTCACTGTGCTTTAACATACATCTTAAAGTAGGGTCAATTGGAGGCTCATAGCATGGCTGTTCTCACGTTTCCATAAATTATTAAAGAGGTGCTGACACAGACAGTGTTTCATCTCACGATTGTTCAGCTTTCGTCGGCGTGACTTGTTGCTCTAACAGTAACAACAGCAGAAAAGCATTTACCAAATCGATATTCTGCTCTGGAATTGAAACAGTCTAGAACATATTTAAAAATTCTAACCGAAACACAAACTCTGTCTTTAAAAAGTGCTCCCAAGTGGCCTTGTATAAAGCTATGTAAATCCATAGCACATTCCTTGACCTGAAAGGTTACGTTGATTAGTCGGGATATCATCACCAGACCCCTAGCACCGGATATTGAAGTGATGGCAGACACTCATTCTCGAACCCTAGATCCAGCAGGCATGCTTGAAATTTAGCTATCATTTCTGAAGAGAGGTCTACCTTGGAAAAGGAAACCAAAACATTCCGTACCCTGATCGTTCTGTGTCCTGCCAAATGAATGAAAGGTGACAGTTCTGATCTGGCAGAGAGCCGTAGGAATAGTTTTAACGCCTCTTTACAAATGGGTGTTGTTCCCCACTGTCAAAGAAGCAACTCCTAAAAAGAAAGTCCAATCTTGACCCAAAAGAACTTAGTAACTATCAAACTATTTCTCTGTCGCCTTTTCCTGTGAATTTAATTGAGAGAGCAATTAACAAAAAGCTGCCTACTCAATGTCTTGGCCTACTCAACTTTCAGCAAATAGCTTTCGATCAGTTTGTTGTGCCGAATCTTTGTTGGTGGCACTCCTAAATGATCTTAGGCACAATGTGGATGACTGGGTGGTTGGGCCCTACTCCTTTTGGACCTGTCAAGCGCATTTGACATTGTCAACCAAGCCATCTACCTTGGCCCTCTCCAAACATCAGGAGTTCAAGATCCGGGATTGAAATGGATGAGATCCTTCTTGACCAATATATTTCAGTTGGTTCCCTTTCAACCCTATGACTCTGCCTACCGGAATCTATTTGGTCACTGTTTTTGTTTAATATACTGCATATCCACTGTCGTGGCATGCTGGTTTGCAAATGTACCGATGGCACCCAGATTCTTCTGAAACTGGAGGTGGCTCTGGGTACAAGTTACTCTGATCTGGCACATGGCTGGCACATTGCTGGAAACAATGCCTTTATTTGTTTATTTTACTCCCTAATAATCATATCCTGTTTAATTGATGTAGTCTTCATTGGCTCCCTAAGGCTCAAAGGGTTAGTCTTAGATAACTTTACTTGTCAACTGAGCCTTTTATTAAAAGGCTCTGATCTTTGTTCCTAACAAATTCTGAAACAATTCCTCTGCTCAAGGCCTCCACTAAAAATGGAGGCCACTCATAGTATCCTTGTTTCACCAAAAATCCCAGGAAGGCAGAAGATTTTCAAATTTGGCCACACAACTCTGATATTCACTGGAAAGATTGAGGGTCATTTGTTCTTTGGTAAAGAAATAAAAAACCTTGATTAATTGCCCACTGTTTTCTGCCCAAATGGTGTTCATCCACCTTAAGCACCAGGATGCCTATGGACGCCCCATAATGTTATGTTCCACCGCCTAGAGTGCCCAATAATGTCATTCTGTTGCCAGCACAACTCTCTACGATCAGTGACTGGGGGACTCGATCAATTACTCAATCAATTACAGAACCATAGTATATGTAATCCGGCATCCTGGTGTGGCTGCCAAGAGTATCCTGGGGGGAGAGCAAACTTTCAGGCAATAATAACTACACATCTAAAGTGTAGGTGCTGTCACACAGTGTTAATATTACACAACTCAATAGTACTTATTTTATTGGGAGATTGAGTGGACCTGTGTGACGAAATGACTACTTCTCTTAAACTTCTACTAAACCAGCAGTGATTCCAATCATAAAGGTGTAACGGGCACCCTCAAACTCTTTTGGAAATGTGGGCCACGTGCGGGCTATATCCTTAGAAGGGGTGTAAACTGATAACAATAGCAACCCAAACATCTTCCGTACAATGATTAAAAAATCAAAGAATTCCCAATCAAGGTTCTATAAAAGTATAGACTTTTAATCAAACAATACAATGCAACAAACTAATGGTAATACACCAGAAAAACACCCCTGTCATAGAAACACAGAGAATGCAGGCTTTGGTGACAGGGCACTCTGGGTAGATGAGCAGGTGTGTTCAGGCAATAGAATGTCAACAATGTCACTGCTCAAGGATATGTCTTTGACTCGGTTCAGAAGCAAAGGTTGAAAGGTCACTACCGTCCCCAAACGTGGACATGGGCGGCAGAGCCTCTTGACAGTAGCTTTTGTTTCAGGCCTTTGGGGGATCAGCAGCATTGAGCCCTGCTTCAAGGAGCTTTTTGAGGTGGGCATTTGGCATCGGGTTAGTGAGCTGGCCAACTGGTTGGATCTAGCATGCAGTGCGGTCCAAGCAGCAACGGCACATAGCGGGAAGAAGCTTGGGACAGGCAGGCAAGGTCCACTTCAGTGAAGCTCACAAGACGTTCAGTGTGGGAATCCGGGACCAAAGCTGTTCATTGATTTCTGGGTTACTTGGGAGGCCCAATCCATGGTCTCCGGGGACAAGGGGAGTCCTTAGTTCCACACGTCCACCCCAGGAAGTTATCTGGCACCTAGAGGTGGCCCTTTACCTCCAGGGAGAAGGATCCTGGTTCCAGTGCAAACACAGCAGAAAACCCTTGTTCCCACACAAGTGCCCCTTCACTGTTCGCTGAGATGTTTGCGGGCGGGTATCTCCTCTGCCTTGGAAGCTTCTGTTTTCACCTCAATGGTAGAGCAATTAAGAATAGACTGTGTCCCCAACAGAGTTCCAGGTGAATCAAAGAAAGATGGGGTTCTGCTTCCACATAAACACAACCCATCAAAGGTAATTGGTCCAATCCAAGCTGTTGTAACAAGAGCCCTTTGCTTTCTAACATCACACCCAGAGTGACCTGCATGAAGGAAATGGGGATGTTCGGAAAAGCAGTTGTAAAGAGCCCTACCAGAAACCAAGATGGAGGAAGCCCTTTCTTAGCCCACTCTCCCTTCTGGCTACTGTAACTCAGCCTCTAACTCGGACCCCTTCCAATTCCTGCTGACTTCAGAGGGACTCCAGCGGTCAGCACCCTCGTGGGAGAATGGCTTTATATAATGCCATTTCTGCATTTGTAGCATGTGTTCCCAGGAGATCTCCTGGGGAGGGTTCCTGTGTTGTAGAGGAAGATGTTGCCCTTCCTGCAGATAGATCAAAGTGGCAGCATCCTAGCCATAGCTCCTCCTGGATGCTATGTAACCAGTCAGACAAGTCACAAATCCTGTCCTTACTAGACCCGGCTCATGACGCTGGCACTAGTGTGATACCAAATGGCTGTGGCTGTATAATTGTGTTCTCTTAGTAATCTCCATGCCACACCAGGCATGGCTTATATTTAAAGATGTACATGCCACCAAACTAACCAAGGCATACCATTACTGATTTGGAAACAGAGGAGCGGAAGACTAAACTTCCATTGTTCCGGCAGCAGTCAGAAATGCACGTGACATCTGAACCTACCCGGTGCCACTGCAGGACTTATGCCCAGGTCACCAGGAGACTGTCTTAGAAAAGGCATGTGTACAATTATCAAAGAGGGTCGGATAAGCAGACCTTCCTTTTAGAACAGAGTAACCCACATCATTTTTATATAAATAAAAATAGAAAAAGCTTGGGCTATCCTGCCGTTAAGAGATGCCCATTCAGAAGATTGCGCCTCACAGTCTCTGAATGTTGCTCTTAATTTGTGCCCTTATATGACAGCAGGTACACACTGAATTCTTCTAAACAATGCTAGCCCCCACCGCATCTCATGGCTGAGGTTGTTCAAAGGGCGAGGTGTAATATTGAGGGTATACCTATCCCGACAGCAGTTGCAGTAACACATTGAGCTATCTTACTGACTTACATTTACAGCACGCTATGTGTCACTTACCAAATGAATTCCAAGTGCTTTGAGGACAAAGTCAAACTTTCATCTCTTTGCCCTTTGTACCCATTGGCTGGACTTAAAAACCACTTTCATTTTCATCATATAATTACAAAGCAAAACAGACAGATGTTTTTAGAACTAAAACATGTAACAAACGAAGTGCTTTGAAATAGTTCTTAATGAGGATGGGATAAAAGAGCCAGGAAAAATAAAACAGAAAATGCCAGACACAGGGGACTGTTTATTTTTAAAAAATGAGGCCTTTGGAAGTAAGGAAATAATAGACGCTTAGGAGAGTCCTTTCTCTTCATAAGGAAGTCAGAATGAAAGGATGTGAAAATGACCTTGAAAGTGCAGCCCGCCCTGATTTCTATGCAGGTACTTAAATAATAGGTGGTGTTTAAACGCAACACAATGTTCTTCATCTTATAAATAAGGGCCGGATTCAGTGCTGAGGTCACCTTTCAGCACAGGGACAGCGCCAGGGCCTTTCAATCTTTTCAAATGAAAGGGGCTCCGAGCCGCAGGGGGGCCCTCAGTAACTGCTCCCATGTTGCCAGTCAGCAGTCTTGTAACACAACAGGAAATATATTCTGTTGTCTATTTTCCTTCTGGGGCTTATAATGTGCGCTTCCTGCAGTCACTTCCCACGGGAAATACAGAAAAGTAATCACCTCATTGCCTTCTAACACTGGTCCCTCCAGGTATGATATGATCGGTTATTTATAACGCGCTTAATACCCAGAGGGCTTTAAGCACGAACCCGGGGACCGAACCTGTGGAGCTCTGTGTCGTCTTGCTTCCAGGGCGAGCAAGTTGCCCCTGAGCTATCCTCCCGAGACATATCAGCCACTTGCTGACAAAGGCGGGTGTATAGCTCTTCAGTGGGCATTTAGTGTTTAAGAACCCTGCTGCCTGGCTGTCTTGTGATAATCGGTTTTTAACTTATTATTGTGTCCGACTGTTTTTACTCTAAGCAAGGGTCCCCCAATCAGCATGTTGAAATGGACCCGACCCCTCATCGTCAGCGGTGCCTGCTGCAGCAGTTCAACCTTCAGACCTTCATGTGACTTGCACACCCCTGCAGCAGGGTGCCAACCCACTGAGATACGGTCCCAGCGATTCCGGAGGAAAGGGTGGAAAGATGGGGTTACTCGTAGAACCCCCAATCATTGCCAGCTGCAGTCACTGGAGTGAGACTGCTTCCAGACAGGGGGTCTCTCTGCGTCCAGGACTCGTGATCTGTGTGGAGCCAGGCCTCCTGCAGATGACCTGCAGGAGAGCGAGGATTTAATCTCTCCGGGGAGTCTTTACAGAGGGGAGTGGGGGTCATTATCTCAGCACTCTGAAGGGATGCAGAAGCCTGCTCCATCCTCTCCTCCGACCCGTACCCTGTATTTCCCAGTGAGAGATCTTCATTTAAGAAGAACCTATCAAAAATTGAAATATGACGTCATTGCACCAGCAAATGAAAGTCTCGAGGCTATTCCGGATCAGGGGGGCATCAGTTACTTCAGTAATGGCTCCCAACAGTGCAGGAGCCATAGCAGGGCAAGCTTCACACATACAGTGTAACGGCACGGGTCACTGCAGGGCAAGCTTCACTCATACAGTGTAACGGCACGGGTCACTGCAGGGCAAGCTTCAAACATACAGTGTAATGGCACGGGTCACTGCAGGGCAAGCTTCACTCATACAGTGTAACGGCACGGGTCACTGCAGGGCAAGCTTCACTCATACAGTGTAACGAAAAGGGGTCACTGCAGGGCAAGCTTCACACATACAGTGGTAAGCAAGGGTCACTGCAGGGCAAGCTTCACTCATACAGTGTTACAGAATGGGTCACAGCAGTGCAAGCTTCACACATGCAGTGTAACAGCATGGGTCACAGCAGTGCAAGCTTCACACATGCAGGGTAACAGCACAGGTCACTGCAGGGCAAGCTTCACTCATACAGTGTAACGGCACGGGTCACTGCAGGGCAAGCTTCACTAATACAGTGTAACGAAAAGGGGTCACTGCAGGGCAAGCTTCACACATACAGTGGTAAGCAAGGGTCACTGCAGGGCAAGCTTCACTCATACAGTGTTACAGAATGGGTCACAGCAGTGCAAGCTTCACACATGCAGGGTAACGGCACAGGTCACTGCAGGGCAAGCTTCACTCATACAGTGTTATGGCATGGCCCACAGCAGGTCAAGCTTCACTCATAAAGTGTAACGGCATGGTCACTACAGGGCAAGCTTCACGCATGCAGTGAAACGGCACGGGTCACAGCAGTGCAAGCTTCACTCATACAGTGTAACAGCATGGGTCACAGCAGGGCAAGCTTCACACATGCAGTGTAACGGCACGGTTCACAGCAGTGCAAGCTTCACACACGCAGTGTAACGGCACGGGCCACAGCAGTGCAAGCTTCACACATAGAGGGTTACAGCACGAGTTACAACAATGCAAGCTTCACTCATACAGTGTTACGGTATAGCCCACACCAGGGCAAGCTTCACTCATACAGTGTAACGGCATGGGTCACTGCAGGGCAAGCTTCACGCATGCAGTGAAACAGCACGGGTCACAGCAGTGCAAGCTTCACTCATACAGTGTAACAGCATGGGTCACAGCAGGGCAAGCTTCACACATGCAGTGTAACGGCACGGCTCACAGCAGTGCAAGCTTCACACACGCAGTGTAACGGCACGGGCCACAGCAGTGCAAGCTTCACACATAGAGGGTTACAGCACGAGTTACAACAATGCAAGCTTCACTCATACAGTGTTACAGCATGGGTCACAGCAGTGCAAGCTTCACACATGCAGTGTAACAACACAGGTCACAGCAGGGCAAGCTTCACACATACAGTGTAACGACACGGGTCACAGCAGGGCACGCTTCACTCATACCGTGTTCTGGCATGGGTCACAGCAGTGCACGCTTCACTCATACAGTGTTACGGCACGGGTCACTGCAGGGCAAGCTTCACTCATACAGTGCTCCGGCATGGGTCACTGCAGCGCAAGCTTTACTCATACAGTGTTACAGAACGGGTCACAGCAGTGCAAGCTTCACACATGCAGTGTAACGGCACTGGTAATAGCAGTGCAAGCTTCACACATGCAGTGTAACAGCACAGGTCACTGCAGGGCAAGCTTCACTCATACAGTGTTACGGTATGGCCCACACCAGGGCAAGCTTCACTCATACAGTGTAACGGCATGGGTCACTGCAGGGCAAGCTTCACACATGCAGTGTAACGGCACGGGTCACAGCAGTGCAAGCTTCACTCATACAGTGTAACAGCATGGGTCACAGCAGGGCAAGCTTCACACATGCAGTGTAACGGCACGGTTCACAGCAGTGCAATCTTCACACATGCAGTGTAACGGCACGGGCCACAGCAGTGCAAGCTTCACAGATAGAGGGTTACAGCACAGTCACAACAATGCAAGCTTCACTCATACAGTGTTACAGCATGGGTCACAGCAGTGCAAGCTTCACACATGCAGTGTAACAACACAGATCACAGCAGGGCAAGCTTCACACATACAGTGTAACGACAGAGGTCACAGCAGGGCAAGCTTCACTCATACAGTGCTCCGGCATGGGTCACTGCAGGGCACGCTTCACTCATACAGTGTTACAGAACGGGTCACAGCAGTGCAAGCTTCACTCATCCAGTGTTACGGCACCGGTAACAGCAGTGCAAGCTTCACACATGCAGTGTAACGGCATGGGTCACAGCAGGGCCAGCTCCACACATACAGTGTAACGGCACGGGTCACAGCCGGGAAAGCTTCACTCACAGAGTGTTACGGCATGGGTCAAAGCAGTGCAAGCCTCACACATGCAGTTTAACGGCACAGGTCACAGCAGTGCAAGCTTCACACATGCAGTTTAACGGCACAGATCACAGTAGGGCGAGCTTCACTCATACAGTGTTACGGCACAGTTCACAGTAGGGCAAGCTTCATTCATAGAGGGTTACAGCATGGGCCACAGGAGGGCAAGCTTCACTCATACAGTGTTACGGCATGGGTCACAGCAGTGCAAGCGTCACACGTACAGTGTTACGGCATGGGCCACAGCAGGGCAAGCTTCACTCATTCAGTGTAACAGCACGGGTCACTGCAGTGCAAGGTTCACACATGCAGTGTTACAGCATGGGTCACTCATAGTGCAAGCTTCACTCATACAGTGGTACAGCACAGGTCACCGCAGTGCAAGCTTCACGTATACAGTGTTACGCATGGGTCACAGCAGTGCAAGCTTCACACATGCGGCACCGACACAGTAGTGCAAGCTTCACTCATACAGTGTTACGGCATTGGTCACTGCAGTGCAAGCTTCACTCATAGAGTGTTACAGCACCGGTCACAGCAGGGCAAACTTCACTCATACAGTGTTCTGGCATGTCACAGCAGTGCAAGCTTCACTCATACAGTGTTACGGCACGGTTCACTGCAGGGAAAGCTTCACTCATACAGTGTTACGGCACGGGTCCCCGCAGGGCAAGCATCACTCATACAGTGTTACGGCATGGGCCACAGCAGGGCAAGCTTCACTCATACAGTGTTACAGCAGGCCAAGCTTCACTCATACAGTGGTACAGCACAGGTCACAGCAGTGCAAGCTTCACTCATACAGTGTTTCGGCATGGGTCACAGCAGGGCAAGCTTCACTCATGCACTGTTATGGCATGGGGCACAGCAGGGCAAGCTTCGCTCATACACTGTTACAAAATGGCCCACAGTAGGACAAGCTTCACTCATACAGTGTTATGGCATGGGTCACAGCAGGGCAAGCTTCACTCATACAATGTTACGGCATGGGTCACAGCAGTGCAAGCTTCACTCACAGATGGTTACAGTCTGGGTCACAGCAGGGAAGCTTCATTCATACAGTGTTACGGCACGGGTCACAGCAGGACAAGCTTCACTCATACAGAGTTATGGCATGGGTCCCAGCAGGGCAAGCGTCACTCATACAATATTACGGCATGGGTCACAGCAGTGCAAGCTTCACTCACAGAAGGTTACAGCCTGGGTCACAACAGGGAAGCTTCATTCATACAGTGTTACGGCATGGCTCACAACAGTGCAAGCTTCACTCATACAGTGTTATGGCACGGGTCACAGCAGGCCAAGCTTCACTTATACAATGTTCCGGCATGGGTCACAGCAGGCCAAGCTTCACTCATACAGTGTTCTGGCATGGGTCACAGCAGGGCAAGCATAACTCATCCAGTGTTACGGCATGGGTCACAGCAGGACAAGCTTCACTCATACAGTGGTACAGCACGGGTCACAGCAGGCCAAGCTTCACTCATACAGTGTTACGGCATGGGTCACAGCAGGCCAAGCTTCACTCATACAGTGTTACGGCATGGGTCACAGCAGGGCAAGCTTCACTCATACACTGTTACAAAATGGCCCACAGTAGGACAAGCTTCACTCATACAGTGTTACGGCATGGGTCACAGCAGTGCAAGCTTCACTCATACAGTGTTACGGCACGGGTCACAGCAGAGCAAGCTTCACTCATGCATCGGAATATAGACTGGTGGGGTGTCTATCGGTAGACTGGCCGCCACTGGATATTACACAAGATTTCCTCTGGGAATACACCCGTCTCCATGCATGGGAATGGATACTGATGGGCTGTCGATCTGTGGAATGGCCGCTAGCAGATACTACACCAGCTTTCTTCCAGGAACCCACTGGTCACCATTTATGGGAATGGAGACTGGTGGGTTGTTTATCGGTGGAATGGTCAACAGTGGATATTACACCAGCTTTCCCCTGAATCCACCACACATATCTGACCCCGGGTATCACTCCACAGAGGGGGCTCTGACACACTCCCACGAAGACGCATATCTGACCCCCGGGTATCACTCCACAGAGGGGGCTCTGACACACTCCCACGAAGGCGCATATCTGACCCCAGGGTATCACTCCACAGAGGGGGCTCTGACACACTCCCACGAGGGCGCATATCTGACCCCAGGGTCTGACTCCACAGAGGGGGCTCTGACACACTCCCACGAAGGCGCATATCTGACCCCAGGGTCTGACTCCACAGAGGGGGCTCTGACACACTCCCACGAAGGCGCATATCTAACCCCCGGGTATCACTCCACAGAGGGGGCTCTGACACACTCCCACGAAGGCGCATATCTGACCCCAGGGTCTGACTCCACAGAGGGGGCTCTGACACAATCGCACAAGGGCGCATATTTTCCCCCCGGGTCTCACTCCACAGAGGCTGCTCCGACACACTGCCACAAGGGTGCATATCTGCACGAGGGTGCATATCTGACCCCCAGGTCTCACTCCACAGAGGCTGCTCTGACACACTCCCACAAGGGTGCATATCTGACCCCCAGGTCTCACTCCATGGAGGGGTTTCTGACACACTCCAACGAGGGCGCATATCTGACCCCCTGGTCTCATTCCATGGAGGGGTTTCTGACACTCCCACAAGGGCGCATATCTGACCCCCGGGTCTCACTCCATGGAGGGGCTCTATTACACTCCCACGAGGGCGCATATCTGACCCCCATGGAGGGGTTTCTGACACACTCCCACAAGGGCGCATATCTGACCCCGGGAGTTACTCCACAGAGGGGGCTCTATCACACTCCCACGAGGGCGCCTATCTGACCCCCAGGTCTCACTCCCTGGAGGGGTTTTTGACACACTCTCACGAGGGCGCATATATGACGCCAGGGTTTCACTCCACAGAGGGGGTCTGACACACTCCCACGAGGGCGCATATCTGAACCCCGGGACTCACTCCACAGAGGGGGCTCTGACACACTCCCACAAGGGCGCATATCTGACTCTGGGTCTCACTCCATGGAGGGGTTTCTGACACACTCTCACGAGGGCGCATATATGACCCTCGGGTCTCACTCCACAGAGGGGGGCTGACACACCCTCATGAGGGTGCATATATGAACCCTGGGTCTCACTCCACAGAGGGGGCTCTAACACACCACCATGAGGGTGCATATCTGACCCCTCGGTCTCACTCCACAGAGGGGGCTCTATCACACTCCCACGAGGGCGCATATCTGACCCCCGGGTTTCATTTCACAGAGGGGGCTTTGACACACTCCCACGAGGGCACATGTATACAGGCGCATTGGCGTAAAACGCTATATAAACACAATAAGCATAAACATATACGACCCCCAGGTCTCATTCCACAGAGTGGGCTCTGACACATTTCCACGAGGGCTCATATGTGACTCCCGGGTCTCAGTCCACAGAGGGGCTCGGACACACCACCACGAGGGCATGTATCTGATCCCCGGGTCTCACTCCACAGAGAGGGCTCTGACACACTCCCACGGGGGCACGTATCTGATCCCCGGGTCTCACTCCACAGAGTGGGCTCTGACACACTCCCACGGGGGCACGTATCTGATCCCCGGGTCTCACTCCACAGAGTGGGCTTTGACACACTCCCACGAGGGCACATGTATACAAGCGCTTTGGCGTAAAACGCTATATAAACACAATAAACATAAACATATACGACCCCCGGGTCTCACTCCACAGAGTGGGCTCTGACACATTTCCACGAGGGCTCATATGTGACCCCCAAGTCTCACTCCATGGAGGGGCCGCTAACACACCACCACGAGTGCGCATATCTGATCCCCGGGTCTTACTCCACAGAGTGGGCTTTGACACACTCCCACGAGGGCACCTATCTGATCCCCAGGTCTCACTCCACAGAGTGGGCTCTGACACACTCCCACGAGGGCACGTATCTGATCCCCAGGTCTCACTCCACAGAGTGGGCTCTGACACACTCCCACGAGGGCACGTATCTGATCCCCGGGTCTTACTCCACAGAGGGGGCTCTAACACACTCCCATGAGGGCTCATATGTGACCCCCAGGTCTCAGTCCACAGAGGGGTCTCTGACACACTCTCACGAGGGCACGTATCTGATCCCCGGGTCTCACTCCACAGAGTGGGCTCTGGCACACTCCCACGAGGGCACATATCTGATCCCCGGGTCTCACTCCACAGAGTGGGCTCTGGCACCCTCCCACGAGGTCACATATCTGACCCCCGGGTCTCAGTCCACAGAGTGGGCTCTGGCACACTCCCACGAGGGCACGTATCTGATCCCCGGGTCTCACTCCACAGAGTGGGCTTTGGCACACTCCCACGAGAGCACGTATCTGATCCCCGGGTCTCCCTCCACAGAGGGGGCTCTGACACACTCCCACAAGGGCGCATATCTGACCCTGGGTGTCACTCCACAGAGCCTCAGACACACCACCAGGAGGGAGCATATCTGACCCCACAGAGGGGTCTCTGGCACATTCCCACGAGGGCGCATATCTGACCCCTGGGTCTCACTCCACAGAGGGGTCTCTGGCACACTCCCACGAGGGCGCATATCTGATCCCACGGGTCTCACTCCACAGAGTGGGTTTTGGCACACACCCCCGAGGGCACATATCTGATCCCCGGGTCTCACTCCACAGAGTGGGCTCTGGCACACTCCCACGAGGTCACATATCTGACCCCCGGGTCTCAGTCCACAGAGTGGGCTCTGGCACACTCCCACGAGGGCACGTATCTGATCCCCGGGTCTCACTCCACAGAGTGGGCTTTGGCACACTCCCACGAGAGCACGTATCTGATCCCCGGGTCTCACTCCACAGAGGGGGCTCTGATACACTCCCACAAGGGCGCATATCTGACCCTAGGTCTCACTCCACAGAGTGGGCTCTGACACACTCCCACGAGGGCACGTATCTGATCCCCGGGTCTCACTCCACAGAGTGGGCTTTGGCACACTCCCCCGAGGGCACATATCTGACCCCCGGGTCTCACTCCACAGAGCCTCGGACACACCACCACGAGGACGCATATCTGACCCCCGGGTCTCAGTCCATGGAGGGGGCTCTATCACACGAGCTGCTGTCCTCGAAGGTCAACCTGTGGGAATTTCCCGCTGCAGGGCCGCATGGCGTGCCGTGGTAAGCCCGCATACCACTGCTCCTCGGGGGAGCGCTTCATGCGTGTAATCACAGCACTGGAACGTGGCGCTTCCTCATTCCTGGCTGGGTTCCCCGTCCAGGCTCGCTCCACGCTTGGAGGCCTTCCTCTGCCAACTTCCCACAATGCTCCCCGACGCCTGCCAAGACCTCGCCACTCAGGACATCAGCCATTGGCCGAGCTCCAAGAAAAGCGATTACGGAAGTGATGACGTGCCCCTTTCATCACTCACTCAGGAACCGCGATTCCCGCTCACAGTGACAGCACTCACTTCTGGCCATCCGGATTCCGCCAGCACGGTGGGGGAAGCCATGAGCGAATACCCCCCCCACCCGCTCCAGAAATGTCAGATTCCATCTCTGTTTTTAGGTCGTTTTTGATGCCATCGCTGTATTGGCCTCTTGGCGCTTTAGAAAACAGCATAATTACAATGCAAGGACGTCAAACGGTTGCAGTTAGTTGAAGAGAGAGTCGCCTTCTAAATACAGTGAGCATAAAGGGCCGGATGCCTGGAATTTTTAGCGCAGCACGGTGCAAAGTGACTTTGCACTGCTGAAAAGTGACTCTCCACTGCCGACACAAACCCTGATTCATGGAACTCTGCAAGGTGTATGTTTACAGTGCAAAATCAGTGCAAATTTCATTTTGTACTGAAAAAATGCACGTTGCACCGCTTTGTGAATCCTGTTGCACCGCTCCGTGAATCCCGTTGCACCGCTCCGTGAATCCCGTTGCACCATTCCGTGAATCCTGTTGCACCGCTCTGTGAATCCTGTTGCACCGCTCCGTGAATCCTGTTGCACCGCTCCGTGAATCCCATTGCACCGCTCCGTGAATCCCGTTGCACCGCTCTGTGAATCCTGTTGCACTGCTCCATGAATCCCATTGCACCGCTCCGTGAATCCCGTTGCACCGCTCCGTGAATCCTGTTGCACCGCTCCGTGAATCCCGTTGCACCGCTCTGTGAATCCCGTTTCACCGCTCCGTGAATCCCATTGCACCGCTCCGTGAATCAGTGTTTGTTGGTGCAAAGGGACTTTGCACCACGCTTCGGCCCAAAGATTTGAGGCCTTGGCGCCCTGAAAGTCAGAAGCTTGCCAATAAATCTTAGCAAGTTAGGGGGGGCTATTCCGTAGCTTAGATGCCTTTACACCGAAGGCCTGACCTCCAAACCTGATCTGGAAATGAGAAGACTGAAGGGGTCCGGGGTCTCAAAGGTCGAGGTGGTAGACAGCGCTGTCGTCCTTCCGCTAAGACTGTGGCAGCATTTATGAAGCAGGCATAAGCTGTTGAATATTAGCCTCTGTGCTGGCAGCCAGTGCTGAGCCTGCAAGCCTGGGCCCGGCCGTATGACCGGCATATGAGGTAGCCAGCTGAGTTCTGCACTGGCTGCAATCGGCCAGTATTTAGGCACTGAGCTTTATCTAGAAAGTCCATTCTAGAGGAGATGAAGGCCTTTAGAACAGTGACTTGTGATGAAATGACTAATAAGGCAACGCATTCCTTAGTCTTTTAAGTTGATAAAAACAGGATTTTGACACTGATGAAATCTGTTGTGATAAAGATATATTTCAGTCAAAAATAATACCTCAATTCACTTCATTAAAAAATAAACACTAAAACCACAGATGTTATTCTCCAGAACGACCATCTAAAAGTTAAAAAGCAGCAGTGATAGGGTGGAGCCCTGTGGTACTCCACAAATCAATAATTTATTTAATGAGGGGGAGTTATCAGTTTTAACTACGTGGGAATGATTAGTTAGGAAGGAGCTTAACCATTCGAGGACCTTCCCGGAATGTCGTGGCGTTGGGAGGTGATAGAGGCGGATATGGTGACAAACGTGAACGAAACGCCGCGATCAATCTAGGAGCACTAATGCACCTTACCGCCACAGTCCACTGCCTCCTTCAGTTTATGGAGCACGCAGCGGTAATCATTCCAGTTCTGTATTGCGATACTTGTCACGGGGCAGACATGCACGTTCGGACAGTGTTTTAAGCCATTAAGGAGATGACCACAACATTGGCCAGCCTTACGCCAATGGATGAGCCTTGTTTGCAAATCAAGACCAGTCTAGCCATACCCGTGGGTTGGGTTAGTGTTTTGGGCGATTATCCTTGGTGAATCGACGAAATTTTAAGTCTGGTTGACATTTCAGGAAGTTTCCTTCAAGGAGTATGTGACGTCAGGAGATCCAGAGCTTGGCGTGTGTGCCTGTGTGGGGCGGTGTAATCTCACAACATATGTGATGTGTGTGTGAAGGTTGTGGGAGGCTGTCCTCGTGTTTCTTGATAGAACATAAAGCTCTAACTCTTCCAGGGGTAATCTGTTGGGCGGTCATTTATGGACTCATGAAACCATGTTTTTACCTTTATCAGAGGCCAATCGAGGGCATTTACCGCAGCAAAGGGGCCAAGGTCAAAGATTAATTGGGCCACATGGGTTGGAACCCTTTGAGAGGCCGCTGTACAGAGCATGGATTTTAGAAGAACCACAGCTTGGATCTCGGGGGTTCATGTATTTTGGTCGAACTTGAACTGAATTTTTGAATCAAATTTCTTTTTTACAGTTTGTCACTGAATATGATTAGATGGTGGGTTGGGGTGAGACAATATAGCAAGTGGAGGGAAAGAGGAAGAGCTACTGGGATACCCCAGCCACTTTGGGCAGTAAACACGTTTGTAATGAAAAAGGAGTAACAAATATTAGAACACTTGAAATTCGACCAAAACACATGGATCTGATCAAGGACACTCTATGAATAAATTGGAGAAGCAGTGATGTGATGAACAGGAGAAGAGAAGGAAAGAGCCCCCCTCCTCCTCAGGCTTGAGACTACCTATGGGAACTGGCGGGGGGCTATTGACGAAAGACAGAGTTGAAGGCACAGCTGTCCCCAACATTGGGATTTCGGTCTCTGAGCCATAAAAGCAGTCCAGTGATGATGGATCGCCTCACTGTAAGAGTTTGGTCAAACCATTGAGAACTTGGAGGTGGGATCTGGACTCATCGTGAAGCTTAAGATGAACCTGGGTACCGTCGTCATCGCCGTGGAAGCCGGCGATGACGGATTCTCTGACAGGAGCCAGAGGGGGATTGTACACTGACGCACTATAAGGTAGATATACAAGGAAAACTTTGAAATCAAAAAGACATCTCAGTGGGTTTCTGAGCTTGCTGTAGAAATATGTGTGTGTGCGCTGTAGGTTGCTCGGTTGAATTCCCAGTAGGACCGACTCCGCCGTTCATCCTTCTGAGGTTGATAAAATGAGCTGCATTTATTCGGGTCATAGTAACATCTGTTATTTTCAGTGATACAAAGTGTCGAGATGGGTCCGAATGGGCATTACAGATAGTACTGGTATTATTGCATTGTGCGACGGATCGCTCAATCTGAAGAGTAATTGCTTATTAAATATTATTGGATTAGAAGGGGGGCTGACTATAAAACGATGTGTCAAGACAGGATGACTGGGAGAAGAGTGGGCGTACTTTATAAAGACTGCATTGCTATTCTGAGGGTCCCCCCTCCCACAGCCGCCAACAATCAAGTCACTGGCCTTGCACTAATTCCATTAGTATTACTCCATGGTCTCGTCCCCCTGCCCAAGAGGGGTGCTTTTGCCAGGAACCCACCAAAGCCCTTTAATAACAGCACCTGATTGCTGTCTGTGTTGCTTCGTGAGTTCAACACTCACACATCAAAATAAAAAAGCAAAAGATTAGTCCAAAACATTAGGCTGGGGGGTCGTGAATTCCAGGCCTCAAAAGCAAATCCATTCCCCGCATACTCAGGCGATCCACATGAAATCCATCTGAACTCAGTGGATCTAAACGCAAGCCCTTTGCATAGTTGATGGTTTGTTTTGTTCGTTTGTTTTTTTGTTTTGTTTATTTGATAATGCGCACAAAACCCAGGGGTAGCCGGGCGCAGCAGTCATAAGAATACTTGAGCTTAGGTTACATACATGGAATACATACAAGGAATGCAGTACATGAAGAAATTACGACCTACAATAGGTACAAGAAATTACAGAACAGGTATACAGAGTGCATTAGGTACAAGATACGTGAAATACAGGTTCCTAGTATGAAGTAGTCTAATGTCAGGTAACAGAGGTAACAAGGCAGTTAAAAATGCGAATCGGTCCTGGCGTAGCGCAATTGTAGGTCGTCATTAGTCCAAAGCCAACTTTTCACTTTGCATCTAAATGTGGTGTAGGGTAGGTTGGCTCTCAGTGCGGTGGGCAGTGCATTCCAGGCACGGGCAGCTCTAACAGGGAAGCTTGCCCCACCCGCCTTGGATAGTCTGAATCTGGGTATTTCAAGTAGAAGGTGGTTAGAAGCTCTAGTGTGGTGAGTAGAGGATGTTCTTGTCAGTCTGGCCGAGATATATGGGGGGGCAGTGTTATTCAAGCCTTTGTGGGTGAGGAATAGTGTCTTGAGGAGAACTCTATCACTGATTTTTAACCAATGCTGGTCTTTTCTGATGTTAGAGATGTGGGCTCTACGGGGTATGTCCAGAGCTGCTCTAAGAGCATTGTTCTGCAGTATTTGCATTTTGTTTATGACAGTTTTGCTGGCGCCTGCATAGAGGGCGTTACAATAGTCCAGTTTCGACATTACTAAGGCATTGGCTAGGATGATGCAATTAGTTTTGGAAAGGTAGGGTCTGCAGGCCCTGATTAGTTTGCAGGTGTAAGCTGTGGAGGACGCTAAGGAATTAACTTGTTTTTTAAGAGATAGAGTGGAGTCGAGGTAGAAACCTAGTGTTTTTACCTCTGTTGCCACTTTGATTATATTACCATCTATGTTGAAGGCACAGTAGTTTTGGCTATGTTTTCTGAGGTTGGAGTCGGAACCCAGGATCAGTATCTCAGTTGTGTCATCATTCAGGCAGAGGCCGTGGGAGGCCATCCATGCCTGAATGAGGAGGTAGATCTTGTTTACTAGAGCTGTGTCTTCGACAAAGTTGCCTGATAGTGGTATGAGAATCTGCGTATCGTCCGCATAGTTGGTATAAGTTACCCCTAATCTGTCCAGTTTCTCGAAGAGTAGCTTAGTGAAGATATTGTACATGGTAGGTGAGACACATGAACCTTGTGGGACGCCACAGGTGATTCGTATTGGGTCCGCTGAGGCTAAAGGGGAGAACACTCTCATTGTACGGTTAGCTAGGAAGGATTGTACCCAGGCTATAGCTTCACTTGAGAAATAGGCGGCAGACGTTAGGTGGTTGCATAACACTGCATGGTCCACCAGGTCAAAGGCCGCTGATAAATCAAGGAGGAGGAGCATAGCTGTTTTACCTTTATCCTACAGCTCGTCGATTTGTGTTTTGAGATCGATAAGGGCTGTTTCAGTGCCATGTAATGGTCTGAAACCAGATTGGCGAGATCCTAATAGTTGGTGCGTCTCCAGATAGTTTTAATTCTAGAGGTAGTCTACTCTATCGATGATTTTGAGGAGGAATGTGACTGTGGTGATTGGCCTATAGTTGGTGGGGATAGCTGGGTCGAGGGTCTGTTTTTTAAGGAGGGGTAGTTATCATTAAAACATGGTGCGGCTGGCGCCATCACGGGCTTCGAGAACCACACCGTCATATTTGTCAGACGCGACAGCAGAGAGTCAGAAGAGTGCTGGATGATGCCGTTGTGTTGGAGGATGGTAAAGTGTGGAATAAAGGAAGAGTGGTCCAGAGGGCAGGGATGTGAGTCCACATCTGGCACCCTCACCTGTTAATCGATGAGAGTGCAACGGGGCGGTGAGCTCTAATTAGGGCCACCAGATTTTTAAAATCAAAAACCAGGAGGTACCGACATAGAAGTAGAACTACAGTTTTCAGCAGACATAAACACAAAAGAAGGACTCAAATACACCACTGCGAGTTTGATTGAATGGTCCTGTGGAGAACTATGCTGTCAACTCAGTAGGAAATGGGTGCCCTGACGATTGTAACTTGGGATGTTAAAGGACTGAATTGTCCCCAAAAGAGGAGGAAGGCGATGGCTAGGATATGGAGGACAAAAACAGATTTGGTCTTTCTGCAGGAAACGCATTTAGTTTCTGACCAACTCGAGGTATTATCGGGAATTGTCCCATTGTTTTCCCACAAGGTCTAGAGGAGTCAGTATTTTATTTAGGAAACGCATGAATTTTAAAGGTGATAAAGTGGCACTGGATGGTGAGGGCTGGATAATTTTAGCAGATATTCAATACAGTGATAGGACCATTACGTTGGGCTTTGTGTACAGCCCTTGTTCACCAGGGAAGATCGTGTATGAAGGATTTACTCGGCTATTACATGAAATGCATGGAGAAACGATCATTTTAGGAGGTGAATGTAATTGTTATTGATCACAATATGGACCGCACGGGCCAGGGTTGGTACACAAATCATTGAAAATGTAGAGCATTCAAGCTTCTCCTTTGGACGTTTGACTTAGTAGATTTATGGATGGTCATGCATCCTTCCCTAAGGCAATATACATTTTACTCCCCGGTACATATCTCATTTTCTCAAACTGATTATATATTAATTTCTGATAAGCTATAGACAAGACTTTTGTTGTGGACATTAGAGAGCGGGAGATCTTGGATCACGCCCTGGTGGATCTCCGTTTAGATATTAATAGAGAGAAATCTTCTTTCTTTATGCTGCCATCTAAAAGTGGGGGTTTTAGGAGAGACTGATGTTGTGGCGGTACTCAGAAGTTTATCGAGTTGTTTTTTAGACAAAATGTTGGTTCCGCAAACACCAGGATGGTGTGGGATAGTTTCAAAGCATTAGTGAGGCCAGAGTTGATTAAT
The DNA here is from genome assembly GCF_040938575.1 of Ambystoma mexicanum. NCBI lineage: Eukaryota > Metazoa > Chordata > Amphibia > Caudata > Ambystomatidae > Ambystoma > Ambystoma mexicanum. Next base: position 1,503,588,839 of record NC_090922.1, on the reverse strand, counting down.
AAACCTCTTAAGAAAAAATATTTGGGTGAACTGAAAGCACTTGAGAGAGACCTGTCCCGTTTGCAGCAGAGGTGTGCACGATCTGGGAAGACCAAAGATTGATTGGAGGTGGTTTGGATAAACCTAGCTAGTAAAACACATTCTATGGTCCTATGGCAGAACAGGGAGCTTCTTTAAGATACAGAGGTATTGAGAATGTGGAGATAACAGTGGGAGACTGTTGGCTAACAGGCTGAATGGTTTAGCTGCAAAATCAATTATCCAGGGTGTTGAGGATAAACATGGCCATATGATGTTGAGAAATTCTGATAGTTGTAGAAGCTTTAGAACCTTCTATAAAACATTATTTACAGAAGATGTGTTTCCTTCACAGTCCGATCTGGAGGAATTTTTTGACACTGTAGATATCGCTAAACTGACACGAGAGGATAGCATGGCTTTGGATGTTCAAATTGAGTTTTGGGAAGTTTTTTAGCAATTGAACAGCTCAAGGTTGGGATATGTCTGGGTGGGATTTATTGCCTACCTATAGAGTTCTAAAAATCATTTAGTGGGATTGATGAGGGGCAGGTTTGGATACGATAACATAAGGACCATCATCAGTGTAATGAGTCTATGCCAGAGAGCTCTCTCAGATACTGTATTTGTTTTCATGGATGCAGAGAAGGCATTTGACAGAGTAAATTTGGCTTTTTAAAGTTCACAATGCAAAAGATGGGGTTTGGAAATAACTTTCTTAAGGCTGTCAACTGTCTTCAAAATGCAATGAGAGTGAGCATCTGGGTGAATAATGAACTGTCTGATTCGTTCACTCTTACACGAGGAACGAGACAGTGTTGACCCGTGTCGCCCTTTTGGTTCAATATTGCTTTGGAGCCACTGGTGACTTATATCCATTGTGAACAAGGAATTGGAGGTCTGAAATTTGGATAAAAGGAGGTCAATGTGCTTTCATATGCAGACGATATGGTGGTTGTCCTCTCAAACCAAGAGGGGGGCAATACAATCTTGAAAAGCATTGTTGAAAGCATAGGTAGGCTCGCGGATCTCAATAGGGATAAGACAGAGGTTTTTCCACTCTCAATGACTTGCAGGAGAGAGGATTTTGCTGGTTGGAATTGCAAATGGTCGGGATCCTGTGTAAAATATGTAGGGATCTAATTAAAGACATGAAGAAAGTGGTGGAGTTCAATGTGAATAAATTGTCAGTGATTTTGAAGAGGGACATTAGGAAATGGGAATGGTTACCCTTGGGCATCTGGGCAATGATTAACACAGTTAAGATGTCTCTCTTACCTAAAGTACTCTGTGTTGTGCAATCTTTACTCTCGAGTTTCTCAATCCGAGTCTGCAAATTACAAATAAAACAGCTAACTGGCAGAGCTGGATCTCTAAAGGGACTTAAGATATAGGGGATGTATTTTGGGATGTGCCGATATTACCCTTCGAGGAATTTTAACGGGTATTTTCTCTTGGAAATAGAAAGAAGGGTAGATTTAGAGAACTTGAATCTCTTTTTATACAGAGATTGAATGTGTTATCAGTGCCATTAGAGAGGGACCCGGCAGGTTGTGCTATCTTTTCCTCTTCACCGCGTGTGGTATCCACTTACTTGGATCTAATGCCTGTGGGTCCTTCTGTTGTTGAATCTTGGAGAAAGTTGATGGAGACATGGGAAGAAGATTTAGGATGTCGAATTATAGATAATGAGTGTGGAAAAATGTGACGTGCGGGTTATAGAAGTAAATTGGACCTGAATTTGAGACTCATGCATCAGAAAACGTTAGGGCATATATATTGGACACCGGTAAGCATGAGCAGTTTGGATCTGGTTGAAAATTATGTTTGTTGGGGGGTGGAAGGGTGAGGGGCACGCTTATTAATATGCTATGGAACTATTCTAGGTTAGCTGAGGTTTGGAGGTGTGTTCTGGACAGGCTTGTCACAATACTATCACTACGCTTTCCAAGGATGCCTTTGCAAGCTCTTTTGTTATCTAGTAGGGGACGGTGTGAAGTTGCTCGATAATATAGTAAGTGGCTTGACAAAGTACTAGTGGTGGCAGCAAAACAGATACAGAGAGTGTGAAAGATCAGGAAAATAACACAGGGGGTAATTGGGTGAGTGATGTGCTGATGTTGTCTGAGTTTTGAGAAAGTTATATTTTTAAGGCAGGATCGGGAAGACGCTTATTTTGAACTCTGGGCACCTTTTAACAGCTTGTATGGTGTGTAAATATTTGGTTGACTTGTAAGTGGTTGCAGTTAAATTGAGTTGGTGAGAGGAATTTTGGACAGTAAAAATGTTTGTGTCCGGTCTTTTCTTATTATATGAGTTTTTTTCTTCTTTTCTTTTCTCTGTTGTTTGCTTGTTTGTCTTGTGTGGTTGTCTTAGGCACACAGTTGATTTTATTGTTGAGACGAATGTGCTTGGGAGAAAGTGAATTGTGTACTCATTCATCTAATGTGTACTTGATTCTTTGAAATTATTGTCTTGATGGAATTGCCTTTGGAGAGATTTGTAACTTTAGGGTGATATTGTTCAAGGTGTTCACTGTGACAACTCTGTATGTTCTTTTTCTGTAAATATTAAATAAAGAGTTTAAATACTCTGCAAAAGACTAAAACTGTGTTACCAATTATGAGTGACACTTGATGTGCCCTCATTGACCTTCTCCGTAAGGACTCTGTACATGACACTTCTGGCCAATTCCCAGGTGCCTTTCCTTGTCACAACCAATGTAAGGAGGACGTTGGGATTCGGTGCCCTGCAAGACTTTGCACAGCATGCATATACCTGCAGCTCTAGCATGGCCTTGGCACGTCTCCAGAACTGCAACCGAAGTGCACTCGTTTAATCATTCACTCACTCACTCTCCTCCTCAGCATGCACTTCCACATAAGAGGGGAGGGTTTGGACGATCCCCGATTCACCCCCCCCAGTCCTTGCAGGCCGCTGTTCCCACTCAGCATACAGATAAGGGCGTTGGGGTAGTCCTCTTTCTACACCTACAGTCCTACACGCCTCTGTGTCCTCTCAGAGACCAGGGTTTAGGGTTAATCCCCTACCTACGCCCCATTACTTGCAGTCCCCTGTCTCCCCTTAGCAGGCAGTGATTTACAGGAGAGTAGGGCCTAGGGCAGGGGTCTGGAACCTTTGGCTCTCTGTATATTTTGGACTATGTATCTCGTGATCACTCACCATTGACAATGGTGGCTAGGGATGGTGGGAGTTGTAGTCCAAAACATCTGGAGAGCCAAAGGTTGCAGACCCCTGCCTCAGTGGTAGCAATCTGTCCACTCCTCCGCCTCTTCCACGCCTGTGTGCCCCAACTCTGGAGCCAGGCCTTTGAGAAATCCCCTGTCCACCCCCTTCCACCGCTCCACCCTCCCGTGCAGAACTTTTCCCTTCCTAGCATGCAGTGCCCTCGAGGAGACCAGGATCTGGGGATAACCCCCATTCCTAACCTCTCAGCTCTTGCATCTTTCTAAATCGAGGGGTCGTCTGAAGACTAGGCCTCACGGTGAGGCCCCAATTTACCTTGCAGGGCTTGCAGCCATCTGTACCCAGTCAACACTCAGTGCTGGTTGGCAGGCATGCCTGAGGGACTTGGCCCCAATTGTACCTGTCCCATCAGCATTTAGAACCTTTTAGGGGTCTAGGCCAGGGAGTAACCCCGCGCCTCAGCAACTCCCACTAAGGGGTGTCAGTGGCCAGGTCTAGGAAGTGGAATGCGGGATAGACCCATATTTACCGTAATGAGCAATTTCCTGATTCCCTGGTCCCCCATTTCTCTATCCCAGTACCCTCATCACAACTTCGCCAGGTTCAGAGCTGTGCAAGTCCTTAGGCCTGGACCTAAATCTCCACCCTTCCCTCGCTCTTTCCATTCTGGGAAATGTGCCTGAGGAGGAGAAATTCCCTCCCTGAAACTTGCATGTAGGTCGGAGACCTCATGACGTAACTTTGATCCGTTTGGGGCAGTGGACTACATTTCACCTCAAGAAGGATTGATCCGGGAGCTGTAATGTAGAAAGCTTCGCTCTAGACTGATAATGTTGTGTACAGATTTGATGAACAGATCTTGTTGTACAGCAAAGATGGTCACTGAGAATTCTGTAGAGTATCCTGGAATACTTTGAAAGATTGCATGGAAGTTGAAAGTCGGAGTTACCGAAACAGGTGTGGCAAGCACTTTGGCAAGCACTTTGCCTCAGGATCCTGTGGTTGTCAAAGCTCACTTTCCCATAGAGTCATTACGAGAATCGTCCTGCACCTCCCAGCCAATGCCCGGCTCCTGCCAGACTGCGCTCTCCAGGCTCACCTGTGCCCAGCCCTCGCCAGGGAGTCTCTTGCTCACCTGGAATGCAGGCCAGCCAGCCTTCACAGCGGTGACTGCGCTGAAAGGAATGGCTCTTTCTCGCTGCCATTGGTCGGGCCTGCGGCCGCCCACCTGCTCCGTGCCTTTCTTCCACTCTCTCACAATAGGTCAATGCATACATACCTGTGTGAAATGTGTTCCTGCAGGCGAACAGCAGTGAGTCCCCAGGCCCAGGTGGGAGGGCTGCCAATCACGCCAAGGTGCTGCGGCTTTCCAGAATAGCCAAATAGGCCTGTCTGCCACGCTCACCTTACACACACACCCGGGTTACGTCATGTAGTAAAGAGGCTTGTACACAACATGCCTGACATGCTTGCCAGGTGCAAACGTCAGGGACCAGAGGACTCCGTTTATGTAGAGACGAAGGTATGAATGGGAAAGTCAGATGGGTGTGGCCAATGCCTAGGGGCGTGCAGCACCTGGGCGTGTCACACCTGCTCGTGCAGGTACTGCTACATGTTCTGCGTCCTTCACTCCGGTCATGAGCCTGCCTTCTCTTCCTCAGGTGTTGCTCTGGGCCGCCCTCACCTGCCTGTCCCTGTTGACTGGGGTGGTAGTCGGATCACCGTCGCCGGAGGTCCGCCTGCTGGACGCCAGCCTGGGGGACCAGCCGACTGCCAGTGACACCGACAGCATGGACATCACCAACCCTGGGCTGCTGGAACCCGGGGCCGAGGACAGCATAGAGGTCTCACTGGGTGACACCTGGAGCCCACTATATGGTGAGTGAGCACACTCTTTTGGTTTCTCTTGGAGGTTGGGGAAATGGGGGGTGATAGGTGTTATCTTGAGGGGTGGGGCTGAAACTAGAGACAGCACAAGTGGTGTAGAAATGTTGAGAAGCAGAAGTGATAGGGAGCGAGGACTGGGAGGGGGTATGTGAACCACTGGTGGTGAAGGAGTGGCGAGAAGCAATGAAAGGATAAATTAGAAGCCAATTAGCAGGTCAGAAGGGAGAGAGTCTAAAGGGTTAAGGTCCATTAGCTCACCTCCTCTAATAGTATAGGCCAGTGAAAAGCCTTCTTGAAGAATCCGTAACTCAATAATGGTAGCGTGGCCGAGCTCAAGGCTTTTACTGTGCAAGAGTTGTCGGAAGGTTTCAGAAAGAAACAAGCTCAACTGCAGTACAGGTAAGAAATGATATAGGATCCAGAATTTTAAAAGTATATACATATACAACTAAAAGAGTTAGGGTAGACATTACAAAAAACAGAAAAAAGTAATTAAATGTTTTATTAAAAATGAATAAAAACCAAAGCCATCATAGAAAAGTCACTTTGGGATAAGAGATCACACAAATGTTTCACCTGAAACAATCAAAATCTAAAAGAAAAAATCATCAAAAATAGCCTAAAACATGCCCTCGTGTCCCCCAGGGGGTGTAAGAGAGCCATGCTTCCCACGGAGGCTGCGAGGCTGGGGCGAAATCAGTCAGCAACTTGCTGGCCACTAAATACTGCTCCTTACCTTGGGGTGAAACCCAACTCCCAGTCCTAAAATTCTCTCTTTCCCAGCATGGAGCGATAACGAAGGAACTGCACGTGTTCCCTCCTTAGACGCAGGGAGTATTCAGGCGTTGCTCGTTGCTAAATGAGAGGGGAGCTTGGTAGCTTTGCAGCTCTGCTCCTGGGCCCAGCATCGGAGTTCTTTGCAGGGGAATCCTGTCTATGGTGATAAAAAGTCTTACACTCGGATGCAGCCAGAGAACAAAATGGCGGGAAACCAAATGTGTGTAAACTCAGCAATAGAAGAATGCATTAACTTCCTTACACCTAAACGTCGAAAGACTAAAATCCGAGACATTCTTAATAATTGACTGGTTGAAAGCAAACACTTCGTGGAAGCCCTGGGCCGCCATGGGTTTCTCCAGACAATTCCGCAAAAGTTTTATTTGCGCCCTGTTATACTAATAACTTCCTTTAGGGGAGCCCTCGATGGCGGGCTGATGCTGCGCTGTTTCTCGGTGCCCCCGCGGAGCCTTGTAGTGGTGGCACCCTTGCACCCTCTCAATTGGTCGAAGCTGGCTCGCCTGGCACCGGCTCCTTATCAAGAGAACTGGCCCTGCCTTGTGACTCCGAAAGCAAAGTGATGTTCTGGTTTCCATGGCAACTAAACATCCCGAGCTGAACTGGAATTGGAAAGCAGGCCCTCGCTGGCTCTCACACAGACGCGCAGCGCGTGCACGTGCCCGCAGAAGCACTCGAAGCTGTGGCCCCCTGTAGTAGGAATGCCAGCTGCAGGAAGTCAGAAAAACCAGATGCAGTCAGCAACCTGTGGGGGGGGGGTCCCAGGGCAGACGTTCAGTGGCCTAAGGAGTTAGAAGGGGAGGGCGGGAGGTGCTGCTAGGTGATGGGTGCACTATAAACTACAAGGCAGAACAATAGTGCTAATTCCCAAATGTCGCCTTGGTTGACCTTTTGGGGCTCATGGCGACGTTTTGAGGAACTGTTCCAATATGAAGTAGGTAAACCACAGGGGTTTGTGAAGTCGATATGCTAATCAGAGCGTGTCATGCCAGCTGTTGTCATCAGTATTAACCCCAGCTCTGTCTTTGCTCTTGCTTCATCTTGGCTTCCCTGCCTCTGTCACAGGCGTGTTCTCTGCCACCCGACCCCAACCACAAGGAGGCTTGTGATTAGTAGATGGGACACCTTGGTTAAAACAGTGCTGGAAATGCAAACAAAATAACTGGGCCATCCCTCTCCTCCATGGAGGAGCCAAGCCCCTATGCCAGATCACGCAACACAATGGCCATTCAGAGAATCTAATCCTGGCGATTTGCATAAAAGCAAATAGCATTATGGGAACGTAACAATGCCTGCAATTTTACATTCCAAACATGTCACATAGTGATTCCGTAAGAAACCCTTTTGAGCGAATAATGCAAGTTGGATTCTGCGGTTTTGATTGGTCACAATACTCACTGTAACAAAAAAGAATTCTGTAGATTGCAGGACAGCTGTATCAGTTTTTGCAGCAGCAACACAGTATTTGAAGCGTTGCCACTTTAGGAACTGTGCCGAGTCTCCTGAAAGCTGTCTGCTCGTTGAAAGGGAACAGATCTGTTCTGAAGCCAGTTGTGGCATGCACGAGTAATCAACGCTTCAACGAGCAGATGGCTTTGCTCGTCCATGCGATAACTCAGCTTCGGAACCTGTCTGGGAGTGTCCTGCGCTTGGTCTGGGGACAGGACAGCACTCGACAATACACGTTTTACCGAGGCGCCGCTCCGTCTTGTTACGCCCCATTTCCTGCACTGGTAAAATGTACGGAGCCCACCCTGGGTAGGAAGGGTCCAGATATTGTGCAGTTTGTACGATAGGATTGTCTGCTGCTTCAGTCTTTGATGCTTGCTAATTGTGTATCTTTTAATTATTTCACAGCCGACAATGGAACATTGAATGGACACAGCAATGCAGATTTTGGCGATGACCTTCTGTTGCGGGCAGAGCGCTCCCCTATTGACCTGACCAAGTCCAAGACGAAGCCTAGCAAGAAGTCGAACCGCGGGGGCCGGGGCTGCCGCATCCGTAGCTTGATGGTCAAAGTGCGGGACTTAGGGCTTGGCTACATCTCCGATGAGATTGTGCCCTTCAAATACTGTAGCGGAGCCTGCCATCGCTCCCGGACCAACTACGACCTCACCCTCTCCCACCTACTCAAGCAGAAGGCCATCTCTGGAGGCCCACCGGACAAGGTCAGCAGTCACCCATGCTGCCGGCCCACCAAGTACGAGCCTGTGTCCTTCATGGATGTGAAGAGCATGTGGCACACTGTGGACAAGCTCTCAGCGGCCGAGTGCAGTTGTGTCGGATGAAACCGATGGTGTGTCCACAGTAGTGTCAAAAAGTAGGCGTACAAAGTCGCCTTTGCATGCGACTTACGTGGCAGTGGAGGATGATGGTGAGTGCTGTCATGTAGACCTGAAATCCAGCCGGGTATGCTCTTCCAAACCGTGGGCTCGCAGGACAGGCCCACCACACCATAGTCAGAGGCAGTCGAGGATGTGGAAGAGAATTGGAGCAGGGTGTCTTGGCATGTAGGAGCAGTGGTGCAAGCAAAGATGGGCTAGCCCGTGTGCAAGAGAGGACACGTTCCTGTTGGGTATGCCCAGAACCACAGCCTTCCAGCTGCAACACCAGGGCCTGCCACGCTTGGTGCATCTTGTCGGAATACATGTGGGTTGTGCAGAGGTGGTTGAGGGCCTCCACTGTCTTTTTTTTTTAAGAAGAAGATTGTCCTGTTTCTTGCCCCCATCACGTTCACGTGTGGCCTTAGGACCGTTATACGCAGTCACAGCACTTCTATCCAACAGGAAGGATTGCAAAGCACTTTACAAAACTAGTTTACAAGCCAAAGACAAATAACTGCTTTTGGGCACCATGTCAGGAGCAGGAACAGACACGTGACTTGGGATTCTACAATGGCTGGGAAATCAGGAAATTACTCCCGCTGCCATTGTTGTGCTGCCCAAGGAGCAGAAATGAACATTGGTGTTGGTGGAGCATTGACCAATGGTACCCAGAAGACTAGACAACGCAGTCAAATGCCTTTTCCAAGCACGGAATTGAGGTGGGATCATTTCAGTCGGATCCCGATGTCCGGGAGACATTTGCCACCACAGGAAAGATGTGTCTTGACATGTTTACATTGGTGTGCTATTAACCTTTCACGCTTTGTTTCTAAATGCAGTGCTTCCAAGTAGCCTCGGTTTCGAGGACCTTTTTTGGTTTACGTACCTTAAGATTCCCAGATACGTCATCTAATTTTAGGGAGACCAGTGTTCCACAAACCGGCCATGCCCACCTCTGATTTCCTGGTCACCTATAGAAGAGGACATTCAAGGGCCATGTGGATGACCCGGTGATCAAGGACATTCAGGTGCCATGTATGGCCAGGTGATCGAGGACATTCAGGGGCCGCGTGGATGGCCAAGTGATCGAGTGGTGTATGTTTGATGTGGAGCACTGTGTTGGACTGTACAGTGGCTTTTCCAGACTCAGACCACATTCTCATCTACACTTTCGTCTGCTTGCTTAGTTCTGTGGTAAAGCAGGTTTCTGAACACCTCCACGTTCTTCATCCATGTGGGTCATTGTCAGTTGACAGAAGCCTTTGAAGGGAGGAACCTTACATTAAGTGATGAAAAGACTTTCACACTCTTCAAATGCTAACTCCCAATTTTGAGTGATAATTTTGTGTTCTACGTGGTTTCATCAAAATGACTGACTACATGCTGATTTAATTAGTCGTCATGTACCTTGCTTTTTCCTAGCAATGAGGGTTACACCCACTGCTCCCTACCCACCATCCCCACCGATGCCCTTTCCCACCTCTGTATAACCTCCGACCCCTCTTTTGTATTTTACCCCCACAAAGTACATTACAGGTAGTAAATTACAATAGTATTAAAAAAAATAGACCTTGGTAATGAGGTTGGACTGAAAGAATTAACCGTTGATTTTAGTACAAGAATTGAATTTATTTCACAAAATATCACAATGTTAAAAAATCATACAAGTTATAAAGACAAATCACAAGTTTTACATCTAATTCATTCCACATTTCATACCCATACTCTCACTCGCACTACCAATGACAACGTTAAACACAACAAAGGGTCAACCTACATATGGAGCCGTTTTTGTATTCCTACATACAATTTTAAGGTTTTCGATACACTTGTGTCTCCTATTAGTGTGTATATATGTACAATAGTAGACAAAGCTTATTGGCAACGTCTACATATGTTTCAGTCGGTCAAAGAGGGGTTTCAAATGCAGCCTGGCGTACTTCCGACCTTCTTCAGGACAAAAAATGAGGTGTAAATCTTCCCTCACATACAAAACACAATCTGGTAGAAGATGTCTTCCAATATTCTCTCTACATGGGACAGAAAAGAAACTAAACTTAGAGTCCAACCTCTTTTCATCAAAATTTAGGCATCCTTAAATTATGCTTGTAAATCTTTCGTGATTACAGACGTCTGCCCTCATCTCCAATGCTGGTTGATCGGTGTGGCGCAACCTCGGGAATAAATCCACAGTGCTCCCAGAGAAAAATTCTGGGGAACCTGAAAATGACATAGGCACAGAGTGACACTGTTGCTCTAGCAAGGATGCCAAACTCAATAAGTTACGAAAAAAGTAGCAAGACTCCCTTACGTGTTGTATCTGTGAATCACTACAGACATTGAGAAGCACCTTCTCAAACTGACCTTGATCCCATGACAATTGCAGAGTCAGAGGCCAAAAAATGCATTCAACATCATCTACGGTGGAAACACAACCACGGTCTATTTATTTTTAATACTATTATTTTACTTACATGGAGGACCTTTGGGAATACAGGTACCCTTATAACCCATATATGTAGTAAATTACTACATATTAATTTATTTTGATAAAACCACGGCACACGTAATCTCCTTTTATGTCTGTACAACTGAATGTTACATTGGGAACAGAGCCTTGTCCAATTGTTTTCACTTTTCCATGTTCATTTGTTAATGTTGTGTTTCACTTTTTCTCTCACCATTTCTATAAATTATTGCATTTCTGAATGTTAGAGAATGTTTCAGGCACCTATTGGCCGGACCTCTCATTTTCCTTTCCGGAACATATTCTTTTTTTTAAATGAGACTTGAGTGCAGTGATGGTATCATGTTAAGCATTGGGAGGGAACTCCCTGCCCCATAGCAGTTTCCTAGAGAGATGCCAGGTTTTTAGAGTTTAGATGGTTGTATACTAATTGACCTTTTCACAATTGACCTCGGGAGAATTCACCTCAGGAGAATTGACCTAATATCGAAGGTCAATTAGGACATATATGCAGGAGGAAACCCCCGCAACCCGCCCCAATCCGAAAACCCCTGCAACCCCCACCCAATCCCCTTATATTATTTATAATCCAAAACCAACCCAATACATATATAAAATAACTAAAATAATATAAAGGTCAATTGTGCAGAAGGTCAATTAGGACCATTATAATTAGGTCAATTGTGCAAAAGGTCAATTGTAAAAGGTCAATTTGGCTAATACCGTTTAGCCACTTCATGCCCTAATCCAGGAATGACATCCGTTACTCCCTGTGGCGTAAGGCTCCACTCTGCAAGGTGCTTGCATGGACATCACTACCCAGACCAGCAGAATGTCCCCATAAGGGAGCCTATATGGGTTTAAACCGTATTGAAAACAAAGAAAAACACTTTTTACAGCAACTCAAAGATGGAGCATTCAGAGCGGACACTAGACGGAGGACATGGCTGGAGCTAGAATGTAGCCGCTTCCACCCTGGAGGGAAGACAGTCTGTGGCTAATTTTTATTTCTATACTGTCCGGGTCTTCTCGCGATCACAGAGGGTCTTTCTGCGGGATGGGCACAAAGGAAGCCGTGCACCAACGTCACTTAATTCCATGGGGCAAACAGTGCAGTGCCGGATTAAACCCTGTGTACAAAATACCTGCGATCCACAGCACCCTCAAACCCAGTTATCGAGGTCCCCCCATAACCTGAGTCTCGGGCATGAGTTGGGTGGAAGTCAAGTTCCAGTAAGAAACCCCCGATTTTAAGCCTTAATGACTCCAAGCAGAAACGTAAACATTTATTAAATTGGGCTTTCATATAGCGCGTTATGCCGGGTCCAAGCTCACCTGGGCCGGTTATCGAACCTGTGCTGCTCAGCGTTGTATTGCTTCCAGGACAAGAGTGTTGCCCCTGAGTTACGCTCCCGACAGTACACCTTGAACAATATTTTAAGGAATCTTCTCTTTAAATGTATCAGTGGCGTTCTACAATCACAGACAGGTTTTGGCCTGTCTGATGCAGCTCATGTAGGTCAGGTATAACACATCTTGAGGCCCTGCTTTTCAGCATTTTTGGGGGTAAGCCCACCTGCCCAGTCACACACTTTCAAGCAAAGTACCTCTTTTATCTAAAAAAAAAAGGCAGAGAACCAGGAGGGCTTGCATAGAACGCGTCTTTTTTTCTTGGTAGTTCATCTTTGTGGCTGCTGGCTTCCCTACCCGCCCAGGTCCCTTCCTCGGGCAGTTGCAGTGCAGCTCAAACAGAGCCTCCCTCTACAGGTAACAGTGTGGAAAATACAGGCCTGGAACAAGCTAGACCATCGAAGAATCAGACATGATCCTCTGTAGTTTGCCTGTGTCCTTACTGCATTTTGTAGCGAGTAAAATGGCAATTCTGTTTTATCGCTGGTATTAGTTTTGGCTATTCGGGAGCGCTAATGCGCCGCTTATTAGCCTAAGCTCAAGCATTTGAGTACAGCTAGAAGAGAGATGGCATATGAGGCGGGCCACATGGTTTGTGGGCGTTGTTTGGTTATTTACCCACCAACGGACTGCTCATGGCCATGCTAATCCTTATGGCCATTCCCACCCACCCCTCCACCCCCAAAACACATTCTCTTAGGATCTCTTTGAGCTACGCTTATCAAGCAGTAACATCAAACAGTGTGCTGCAAGCGCCTGGCAGTATTCCACCAAATCGGCTTCTGGTAGATAACTGTTTAATAGCATTTGTACATGTATTACTGGTGCAGGAATGGTCGTCACCAAGTTTCTCTTCAGCCACTTGATTTATAAGCGGAATGCGTGTCATTGCGCTTAAGTCTTGTTAGAAACAAGCAATGGCAAAGCCAACAGTTTCGGCCTGTGTGAATGTATTAGGGGCATTGGAGGGATGAGTGATCCATTTGGCATTCAAAGAGGGGGTACATCCAACCATGGCTCAGGTTTTGTGGCTTGAAAATAGCCATAGCCAGAAAGTCCCCGGTGGACCTCTTCCGCCATCACTTCCTGTGCATGTGGAATCTGCATGGTGGTGTGGCATCTTATGGTAGGATCCGCGAGCCGTACAGGCAACCCCGTGCTCCGCGCAGCTGCCCAGCTGTCTCACAAGTGCATCTGCGGTCTTGGCAGCAATGGCCACTGGGTTTGAGCCAAGGAGTGATTTGTTTTTCCAAAGCGTGGCTTCCTGACTTGGAATGGTGAGCGGGAGTGTAGCCACAAGGCATTGTGGGTTGGTTTACTCGGCTAAGTGGGAGGTTTCTCTGGGGGGAAGTTTATGCAGCATGCCCAGTTTTACATTTCCTTAAGCTTAACTGGATTAGGACGCGCGTCCAACGTTTCAATTTGCGATTAAGTGGCGGGCCCACGGGTTCCGGGGACATTTCACTACAGTGCCCTCTGGCAACGATGTTGGGTGGGATAGGCACAGTGCCTCTTAAAACGCAGAGCAGCCTGGAGGGGGCGCTGAGGATGGGAGAGATTGGAGTCTTGAGGAGGGTTGGCCTTTCGGACAAAAAAGAGGTTTCTCAAACAGTCCAGTGCTTCCCAAAGCCCTAAATGTGGGTCCAGTAACCTATGCGCTACCAGCCCATCGCAAAATCCTCTTCACAGGCCAAAAGCGCCTCTGATTGCCCAGACACATGCGCCACTACTAATGGCTGACGTTGCTGAACTGGTATCAAAACTACCGGAAGAAAGCACAACGATTAGTCCTTTCTTTCTCTCTTTCAGGGGCCTAAGTTCTAAAAGATTTCAAAACAACAATAAGATTTTTTTTAAATAGCAGCACCTTGGTTCTTTAATTCACCAAAGACTCTGCACACTCTAGACTCAAAACAGGACCACAACGTTTCTAAACGTATGACAAAAAACGGAACAAATGAACTCGCAACTGGATTGACAAGCAGGCTTCTGGTGTGCCTTCCAGTCCATTTGTTGCACAGCAGGTTGGAGAGCCGGCAAAGTTTGACCCCCGTATTCTAATCTGGGGTAGCAGCCGCAAACGTTTCCTGGGGCGATGGAAGTGTAGGGAAACACCCAACTATCTCCTTGAGGTGAGGGCAGGGGGGCAGTAGCACTCTTCCACTGCCCTCTCCTGGGCAGGGGGAAGAGGATTCCTCCACTGCTACTTCCCGTGGAGGGGGTGGATCATTCCAACTCTCTCTCCGGCAGGGGGATGAATAGGAATCCTCCACGGCTCTTGCCTGTGGAGGGGGTCTGGGGGGGTCGTTCCAACTCTCTCTCCTGCAGGGGGATGAATAGGATTCCTCCACTGCTCTTTCCTGTGGAGGGGGTCTGGAGGGGTCATTCCAACTCTCTCTCCTGCAGGGGGGAGAATAGGATTCCTCCACTGCTCTTTCCTGTGGAGGGGGTCTGGGGGGGGGGTCATTCCAACTCTCTCTCCTGCAGGGGGGAGAATAGGAATCCTCCACGGCTCTTGCCTGTGGAGAGGGTCTGGGGGGGTCGTTCCAACTCTCTCTCCTGCCTGCTCTTTCCTGTGGGGGGGTCGTTCCAACTCTCTCTCCTGCAGGGGGATGAATAGGATTCCTCCACTGCTCTTTCCTGTGGAGGGGTGGATCATTCCAAGTTTCTCTCCTGCAGGGGGATGAAGAATAGAATTCCTCCACTGCTCTTTCCTGTGGAGTGGGCTTGGGGGGTTAATTCCAACTCTCTCTCCTGCAGGGGGGAGAATAGGATTCCTCCACTGCTCTTTCCTGTGGAGGGGGGGGGTCGTTCCAACTCTCTCTCCTGCAGGAGGATGGATAGGATTCTTCCACTGCTCTTTCCTGAGGAGGGGGTGGATCATTCCAACTCTCTCTCCTGCTGGGGGTGAATAGGATTCTTCCACTGCTCTTTCCTGAGGAGGGGGTGGATCATTCCAACTCTCTCTCCTGCTGGGGGGTGAATAGGATTCCTCCACTGCTCTTTCCTGTGGAGGGGGTGGATCATTCTAAGTTTCTCTCCTGCAGGGGGGTGGAGAGGATTCCTCCACTGCTCTTTCCTGTGGAGGGGGGTGGATCATTCCAACTCTCTCTCCTGCAGGGGGGTGGATAGGATTCCTCCACTGCTCTTTCCTGTGGAGGGGATGGATCATTCCAAATCTCTCTCCTGCAGGGGGGTGGATAGGATTCCTCCACTGCTCTTTCCTGTGGAGGGGGGTGGATCATTCCAACTCTCTCTCCTGCAGGGGGGGTGGATAGGATTCCTCCACTGCTCTTTCCTGTGGAGGGGGTGGATCATTCCAAATCTCTCTCCTGCAGGGGGGTGGATAGGATTCCTCCACTGCTCTTTCCTGTGGAGGGGGGTGGATCATTCCAACTCTCTCTTGCAGGGGGGTGGATAGGATTCCTCCACTGCTCTTTCCTGTGGAGGGGGGTGGATCATTCCAACTCTCTCTCCTGCAGGGGGAGGTGGATGAATAGGATTCTTCCACTGCTCTTTCCTGTGGAGGGGGGTGGATCATTCCAAATCTCTCTCCTGCAGGGGGGTGGATAGGATTCCTCCACTGCTCTTTCCTGTGGAGGGGGTGGATCATTCCAAATCTCTCTCCTGCAGGGGGATGAATAGGATTATTCCACTGTTCTTTCCTGTGGAGGGGGTGGACGATTCCAACTCTTTCTCCTACACAGGGGTGAATAGGATTCTTCCACTGTTCTCCTGAGGGCAGGGGAGACTATGAAACTTCCACCCACCTATCCTGGGACAGACAGTGTGAGGAGCTTGTGGCATTGGGCAGACAGTGTGAGGTCCACCGTCCACACCAGAACGAATCCACCTGTGGTCTTCAACATGCACTCTCTACAAGTCTTACACCGCAAGTGCCTAGAGGCGAGGAGGCTCGCCGTGCATACTGTTTACACTGTTCTAGAGGTCATATTTTCACACTTTCATAAAAATAAATAATAAATAAAGGACCTGTCTCTGTGACCCATCCAACCCTTCCCCCACCCCCGCTCACCCCTTGCAGTGGAAGGCGACTCTGCACAGTGGTACCTCCCATATGTATTCTATTTATTTCATATAAATTATTTATTTATTGTTTTTTTTATTAACATGGTCTTTCTCATCCCAAAGTGTATTTATTGTGAAGTGGACATTACACGCCCTTTCTGTCATAATTATTTAGAAGGTCGCTTTACGCCCGGTGAGGGGCGAGCGCAATCTCACCGGGCGACACAGGTCAAAAACTCTGTCTTGAAAATGCAGTATTTCCAAGAGTCGTGTGACACCAAAAGGGGTTTCTTTTTTATACGTTTATATATATAAATATATATTCTAAGCCTTATTTACCTTTTTTAAGTGTTCAACAAAACTCTATTTTTGTACAGCGTTTTTGTTCCTGTAAAAATAAAGTTTGTGAAATATGTCTGGTGTCTGGTTTTCTTGCTCTCCTTTCTTGGTTCGGCCATTCGCATAGCACTCACCAAATAGCTGCCTCTAGGCACATCAACAAAAGATGTTAAGGCAATGCACAAGATCTAATAGGTCTTGAAAGAGGATGGCGAGGAGAGCCCGGATGAGATTTGAACCAGTCGCTTCCACATCCCAGGTGAAGCCTCATCCAAAGTGATGCTTCCAGTTCTAGAGGCCATGTTTTGAGTCCAGGTCTCAAGGCAGGGGACCTTGGCCTTTCCAAATGCTTTGAGCCACAGCGCCCCTCTGCTCCGCCCTGCACAGTCAAAGGTGAGGGATCATGGAAGTTGTAGTCCAAAACCGTCTCCATAGGTTGCAGACCCCTGGGAGAGAGAATGAGTGCAGTGGTGTCCAGTTATGAAACCTGTGCTGATAGCAGGCACAGAGAAGGTCAGGGGGGTGCGGGGAGGGGGTCACTAGGGTCTTTAAAAGGGAGGAGAGTGACTGTGATTAATAGAACATGCTTTGCGAAAGGTAAGCAGTTCTACCTATAGAGCCTGCCAACATTATTTTTAATCAAGGCGGGCTCAGCATGGCAAGATTTGGAATCCTCGGCTCTCAGGTATCATTCCCAGTTCTCAAGATAGCATCTGGAGTATTGTGTCCTGCACCAGAGCCAAAATGCGGAGTACAGAGTCCAGTTATGAAAGCTACGTCTAATGTGTCATGTTATGGAGACAGCATTGGGAGTATTGTGCCTTGCACCAGAGCCAACTCCTGGAGTACAGAGTCCAGTTCTGAAAGCTACGTCTAGTGTATCATGTCCAGTTCTGTAAACAACATCTAGAGTATTGTGTCCGGCACCAGAGCCAACACCTGGAGTACAGAGTCCAGTCCTGAAAGCTACGTCTAATGTGTCATGTCCAGTTCTGTAAACAACATCTGGAGTACTGTGTCCTTCACCAGAGCCAACACCTGGAGTACAGAGTCCAGTCCTGAAAGCTACGTCTAATGTGTCATGTTATGGAGACAACATGGGGAGTATTGTGTCCTGCACCAGAGCCAACTCCTGGAGTACAGAGTCCAGTTCTGAAAGCTACGTCTAGTGTATCATGTCCAGTTCTGTAAACAACATCTAGAGTATTGTGTCCTGCACCAGAGCCAACACCTGGAGTACAGAGTCCAGTCCTGAAAGCTACGTCTAATGTGTCATGTTATGGAGACAACATTGGGAGTATTGTGTCTTGCACCAGAGCCAAAATTCGGAGTTCAGAGTCCAGTTATGAAAGCTACGTCTAGTGTATCATGTCCAATTCTGTAAACAACATCTGGAGTACTGTGTCCTGCACCAGAGCCAAAATCTGAAGTACAGAGTCCAGTTCTGAAAGCTACACCTAATGTGCCCTGTTCTGGAGACAACATCTAGAGTATTGTTTCCTGAACCAGAGCCAACATCTAGAGTCTAGAGTCCAGTTTTAAAAGTATGTCTAGTGCATCATGCCCAGTCCTGTAGACACCATCTGGAGAATTGTGTCCTGCACCAGAGCCAACATCTGGAGTACGGATTCCAGTTCTGAAAGCTACATCTAGTGTATCAAGCCCTGTCCTGTAGACATCATCTGGAGTATTGTGTCCTGCACCAGAGCCAACATCTGGAGTACGGAGTCCAGTTCTGAAAGCTACACCTAATGTGCCCTGTTCTGGAGACAACATCTAGAGTATTGTTTCCTGAACCAGAGCCAACATCTAGAGTCCAGAGTCCAGTCCTGAAAGCTATGTCTAGTGTATCAAGCCCTGTCCTGTAGACATCATCTGGAGTATTGTGTCCTGCACCAGAGCCAACATCTGGAGTACGGAGTCCAGTTCTGAAAGCTACGTCTAGTGTATCAAGCCCAGTTCTCAAGATAATATCTGGAGTATTGTGTCCTGCACAAGAGCCAAAATCCAGAGTTCAGAGTCCAGTTATGAAAGATACGTCTAGTGTATCATGTCCAATTCTGTAAACAACATCTGGAGTACTGTGTCCTGCACCAGAGCCAAAATCTGAAGTACAGAGTCCAGTTATGAAAGATACGTCTAATGTGTCATGTTATGGAGACAACATTGGGAGTATTGTGCCTTGCACCAGAGCCAACATCTGGAGTTCAGAGTCCAGTTAAGAAAGCTTTGTCCAGTGTATCATGCCCAGTTCTCAAGATAACATCTGGAGTATTGTGTCCTGCACCAGAGCCAACATCTTGAGTCCAGTGTCCAGTCCTGAAAGCTACGTCTAATGTGTCATGTTATGGAGACAACATCGGGAGTATTGTATCTTGCACCAGAGCCAAAATCCAGAGTTCAGAGTCCAGTTATGAAAGCTACGTCTAGTGTATCATGTCCAATTCTGTAAACAACATCTGGAGTACTGTGTCCTGCACCAGAGCCAAAATCTGAAGTACAGAGTCCAGTTATGAAAGCTACGTCTAATGTGTCATGTTATGGAGACAACATCGGGAGTATTGTATCTTGCACCAGAGCCAAAATCCAGAGTTCAGAGTCCAGTTATGAAAGATACGTCTAGTGTATCATGTCCAATTCTGTAAACAACATCTGGAGTACTGTGTCCTGCACCAGAGCCAAAATCTGAAGTACAGAGTCCAGTTACGAAAGATACGTCTAATGTGTCATGTTATGGAGACAACATTGGGAGTATTGTGCCTTGCACCAGAGCCAAAATCCGAAGTTCAGAGTCCAGTTATGAAAGCTACGTCTAGTGTATCATGTCCAATTCTGTAAACACCATCTGGAGTATTGCGTCCTGCACCAGAGCCAAACCTGGATTACAGAGTCAGCTTATGAAAGCTACGTCTAATGTGTCATGTTATGGAGACAGCATTGGTAGTATTGTATCGTGCACCAGAGCCAAAATCCAGAGTTCAGAGTTCAGTTCTGAAAGCTACGTCTAGTGTATCATGTCCAGTTCTGTAAACAACATCTAGAGTATTGTGTCCTGCACCAGAGCCAACACCTGGAGTACAGAGTCCAGTCCTGAAAGCTACACCTAATGTGCCCTGTTCTGGAGACAACATCTAGAGTATTGTTTCCTGAACCAGAGCCAACATCTAGAGTCCAGAGTCCAGTCCTGAAAGCTATGTCTAGTGTATCAAGCCCTGTCCTGTAGACATCATCTGGAGTATTGTGTCCTGCACCAGAGCCAACATCTGGAGTACGGAGTCCAGTTCTGAAAGCTACGTCTAGTGTATCAAGCCCAGTTCTCAAGATAATATCTGGAGTATTGTGTCCTGCACAAGAGCCAAAATCCAGAGTTCAGAGTCCAGTTATGAAAGATACGTCTAGTGTATCATGTCCAATTCTGTAAACAACATCTGGAGTACTGTGTCCTGCACCAGAGCCAAAATCCGAAGTACAGAGTCCAGTTATGAAAGATACGTCTAATGTGTCATGTTATGGAGACAACATTGGGAGTATTGTGCCTTGCACCAGAGCCAAAATCCGGAGTTCAGAGTCCAGTTAAGAAAGCTTTGTCCAGTGTATCATGCCCAGTTCTCAAGATAACATCTGGAGTATTGTGTCCTGCACCAGAGCCAAACCTGGAGTACAGAATCCGGTTATGAAAGCTACGCCTAGTGTGTCATGTTCTGGAGACAACATCTGGAATATTGTGTC
This sequence comes from Ambystoma mexicanum, assembly GCF_040938575.1. Classification (NCBI taxonomy): domain Eukaryota; kingdom Metazoa; phylum Chordata; class Amphibia; order Caudata; family Ambystomatidae; genus Ambystoma; species Ambystoma mexicanum. The sequence continues at coordinate 1,503,568,631 of NC_090922.1, read as the reverse complement.
TTGCACCAGAGCCGAAATCTGCAGTACAGAGTCTGGTTATGAAAGTTACGTCTAATGTATCATGCCCAGTTTTCAAGATAACATCTGGAGTATTGTGTCCTGCACCAGAGCCAACCTCTAGAGTCTAGAGTCCAGTTCTAAAAGTTATGTCTAGTGTATCAAGCCCTGTCCTGTAGACATCATCTGGAGTATTATGTCCTGCACCAAAGCCAACATCTGGAGTACAAACTCCAGTTCTAAAAGCTACATCTAGTGTATCATGCCCAGTTCTGGAGACAACATCTGGAGTATTCTGTCCTGCACCAGAGCCAAAATCCAAAGTACAGAGTCAGCTTATGAAAGCTACGTCTAATGTGTCCTTTTCTGGAGATAACATCTCGAGAATTATGTGCTGCATCAGAGCCAACATCTAGAATACAAAGTTCAGTTCTGAAAGCTACATCTAGTGTATCATGCCCAGTTCTGGAGACAACATCTGGAGTATTGTGTCCTGCACCAGAAGCAACATCTGGAGTACAGAGTTCAGTTATTAAAGCTACATCTAGTGTATCATGCCCAGTTCTGGAGACAACATCTGGAGTATCGTGTCCTGCACCAGAAGCAACATCTGGAGTACAGAGTTCAGTTATGAAAGCTACATCTAGTGTATCATGCCCAGTTCTGGAGACAACATCTGGAGTATTGTGTCCTGCACCAGAAGCAACATCTGGAGTACAGAGTTCAGTTATTAAAGCTACGTCTAGTGTATCATGTCCAGTTCTGGAGACTACATCTGGAGTATTGTGTCCTACACCAGAGCCAACATCTGCAGTACAGAGCACAGTTCTGAAAGCTATGTCTAGTGTATCTTACCCAGTTCTGGAAACAACATCTAGAGCATTGTGTCCTGCACCAGAGCCAATATCTAGAATAAAGAGTCCAGTTCTGAAATATAAGTCTAGTGTATCATGTCCAGTTCTGGAGACAACATATGGGGTATTGTGCCCAGTTATGAAGTATAAGTGTTGAGGTCTAAGTTCTGAAGTCTATGTTCTGAAGTCTAGGTCTCGTGTGGCACTGTGTCTTTGTCGGGAGTTCTCAGGAGCACTGTGTCTTTGTTATGTTCATAGCACAGAGGACATCACTGCGACAGCCCTTATATGGCCATGCACTCCTGAAATGGGTACATTCCTAACGGCCCCAGTGTCCCCTGCAGGTGCTCTGCAGGTACTGGGGAAGTGCTGAAACTCCATAAGGGACACCCCATGCCTGTGCAGAATTCTGCTAATTGAAGATCACGGACAGGCTGCGTGTAAGCTCCACACTGCTCCAGCATTCCAGCTCGTGTTACCGCAACGTGAGAGCCAGTGAGGGAACACTTATGGTCCAGACGTTCAGGCTATTGGAGCAGGTGCCCAGATCCGACCGTTCCCGCCCACTTCGACCTCTTGATCCATGGGGCACACAGTGCGTGCTTATTGCTGATGGTGTATGTCTCCTGTGGCCCTTCGATACAGTCTGAACCTTGGTGCCGTAGGTCAGCTTGCTTATGGAGGGTGTCTAGCACAAACCATTGCTCCTTTGCTATGTTTGACTATGCTATGTGGCAGCTTACCTGTGAAGAATATCGCGCCCAATCTATTGCTGTTATGCTTTGTTCGTCTAAGATATGGCTGCCTATGTCATGTAAGCTATGTTATGTTACGTACTTACACATCAGCCCCGTTCACAGTATGGTTAAGAGTGAGTCCATGCATGTTCAAGGATTTATAAAACCAATTGATTGGGAGAATCGGGTCGATAAACAAGTGTACAGTTGTTTTCCTATAAATCCCTCATACCTGTCCAGTCTCATTTCCTAACCCTCTTTCCAGTGTTTCTTGACTTCCCCAACTATCCACAACCTCTCCCTAATCCTCTTCCTCAAATTGGCTGCCACGTGTTAACCTGTTGTGTCAGATTCAGGCACCATTGGCAACCATTGGGTTCTGTGGTTAGGCAGAGGGTGTGGATAGTCCCGACCCTCTCCTGGGCTCTGACAGTCATGTACCATGTGACTAGGGTGTCAGGGCCAGATCTAGAAACAACATATGGAGCACTAGGACTTGTACCAGAACACACACCTACGGTATGTAGCACAGTTCTGGAGAACATCTGGCACACTAGAACGTGTACCAGAACCCACATCTAGAGTATGGCGTACAGTTTTGGAGGATATGCCTAGGGTGTCAGGTCCATGTCTAGATACATCTGGAGCACTAGATATTGCATCAGAATCCACATGCAGAGTATACCGCACAGTTCTGGAGGATATTACTAGGGTGCCAGTCCCAGATCTAGAGACAACATCTGGAGCACTAGGTATGTACCAGAACCCACATCTAGAGTATGGAGCACAGTTCCGGGTGCTATGACTAGGATGTCACTCCCAGATCTAGGGAAAACATCTGGAGCACTGGGTCTTGTATCAGAGCTCCCATATAGAGTATGGAGCGCAGTTCTGGAGGATATGACTAAGGTATCAGGCCCAGATCTAGAGACAACATCTGGAGCACTAGATTGTGTACCAGAACCCATAACTAGAGTACGGAGCACAGTTCCGGAAGATATGACTAGGGTGTCATGCCCAGATCTAGATACAACAGCTGGAGCACTAGGCCTTGTACCAGAACCCACATCTAGAGTATGGAGCACAGTTCTGGAGAATATGGCCAGGTTGTAGGTTCAGATCTAGAGACAAGATCTTGAACAAGAGATCATGTACCAGAGCCCACACCTAGAGTGTGCAGCACAGTTTGCGAGGATATGACTAGGGTGGCAGGCAAAAATCTAGAGACATCTCGAGCATTAGCTCTTGTACCAGAACCCAAATCTACAGTATGGAGCACAGGTCTGGGGGCTATGGCTATGGTGTCAGGCCCAGATCTAGAGACAGCATCTGGAGCACTAGGTCTTGTACCAGAACCCACATCTAGAGTATGGAGCACAGTTCCAGAGGCTACGACTAGGGTGTTAGGCCCAGATCTAGAGACATCTAGATAACTAGATCCTATACCAGAACCTGCATCTAGAGTATGGAGCACAGGTCAGGAGGATATGACTAGGGTGTCAGGGCCAGATCTAGAGATAACATCTGGAGTACTAGATCTTTTACCAGAACCCACAACTAGAATATGGAGCACAGTTCTGTAGGATATGACTAGGGTGCCAGGCCCAGATCTAGAAATAATTTATGGAGCACTAGGCCTTGTACTAGAACCCACATCTAGAGTATGGAGCACAGTTTTGGAGGATATGACTAGGGTGTCAGGCCCAGATCTAGAGTCAACATCAGCAGCAGCAGATCTTGTACTAGAACCCACATATAGAGTATGGAGCACAGTTCTGGAGGATACGACTAGGGTGTCCGGCTCAGATCTAGAGGCAACATCTGGAGCGCTAGCTCTTGTACCAGAGCCCATATATGGAGCATGGAGCACAGTTCTGGGGGATATGACTAGGGTGGCAGGCCCAGATCTAGAGACAACATCTGAAGCATTAGATCCTGTGCAAGCAACCACATCTAGAGTATTGTCATGGTGCATGCTCCCAAAACCCCGAAACTGGCGAGCCCATCCCTGCCTCTGGCTTCTTTGGGGGCTTCTCAGGCCCCAGCTAGGCTTACCTGGACTCACTCCTGGCGCCGCTGGTACCAGACGCATGGTAGGTGTTAAACATATGGTCCATATACTTGGCTCTGAGATGCTAAGCCATTCAGTACAGGGTGTGGCTGGGCACTATTTTACCTGAGAGGCAGGATACAGATAAGGGGACTATTTTCCTGGAACTACTTGCAAGGCTATTTAAACCGCACCCTGCAAACTGAACACGCTTCGCATTATTCTGCACTCCTGCAGCGTAACGCACACTGTGTCAGTTCAGCTCTTGTTTCCCTTCAGCCACGCCCATCCAGAGTCTTCTATCCATCGGCACCTGTGAAAAGAGAAGAACAGGAGTTATTCACGCATTGAAGGCCTTACCTGCAGAACATCCTGACCTCGCCTTCTTCTTACCCACGGAGCGCTGCATCTTTCTAAGAACCGAACAGAAGGTACCCTCTTGGGTAACTACTCACCTGAATGGGCCACCTCCAGGAACTCCATCGAGTAGTTCTCCATCATTCTGCATCGCGCCGCCACTCAACACCGTCAAAAGTTTCTTCCATCTTCTTCCTGGAATTGCGCCGCACCTGCTGAACAGAAAAGACAAAGCAGGTTAGTCTCACACAGCAAAGGAAAGCTAAATAAAGCAAAAAATTAGCATGTCCCGCACAGCGCTATACTTACCGGCAGGAATCCTGCTCATCATTGTCAGAGGAGTCACCCCATCATCCGAAAGCCGCTTAATGCCGCACCTGAAAGACAAGAATAAACATTAGATACCTTGAGCAGAAAGACTTAAAGCAGCTTTTCCAAGGAGTTATTGGAATAGAGACTTACCTGCTTACTCTGGTCCTTCCACTTCAGCAACCTCCATCGGATCAGTGAAGTAACTTGATCCTGGAACGACAGTGTAATCGCGCCCCTGCCAGAGAGTGCAGGACGGAGAGCTCACCCATTAAAAAAACAAGGTGAGCCAGTGGAAGAGAAGGAAGATCGGAAGGAGGTGAAAACCAAAACCAGCTCCATTCAGTTGGCTAATATCTTGTTTCGACTTGCAGGCGAACATCTCCTGAGGCAAGAACAAAGGGAAGACGCAAGCTAGCACCCTCATTTAAGCAGAGCAACACCAGTGCAGACATCCTGCGGACACGAGCACGCCCCCGTGGAGACCAGATGAGCGTGACAAGTATAGACCACATTTCTGGGGGCTATGACTGGGGTGTCAGGCCCAGATCTAGAGACAACAACTGGAGCACTAGGACCTGAACCAGAACCCACATATAGAGTATGGAGCACAGTTCTGGAGGCTATGACTAGGGTGTCAGGGCCAGATCGAGAGGCAACATCATCAGCAACAGATCTTGTACCAGAACCCACATCTAGAATATGGAGCACAGTTCTGGAGGATATGACTAGGATGTCAGGCCCAGATCTAGAAACAAAATCTGGAGCAACAGATCTTGTACCAGAAACCACATCTAGAGTATGGAGCACAGTTCTGGAGGCTATGACTAGGGTGTCAGGCTCAGATCTAGAGACAACATCTGGAGCGCCAGCTCTTGTACCAGAGCCCATATATAGAGCATGGAGCACAGTTCTGGGGGATATGACTAGGGTGGCAGGCCCACATCTAGAGACAACATCTGAAGCATTAGATCTTGTACAAGCAACCACATCTAGAGTATGGAGCACAGTTCTGGAGGCTATGACTAGGGTGTCAGAGCCAGATCGAGAGGCAATATCTGGAGCACTAGATCCTGCACCAGATCTCATATCTAGAGTATAGAGCACAGTTCTGGAGGATATGACTAGGGTGTCCGGCTCAGATCTAGAGACATCTGGAGCACTAGTTCTTGCACCAGAACCCACATCTAGAATATAGAGCACTTTTCTGGAGGATATGACTAGGGTGTCTGGCTTAGATCTAGAGACAACATCTGGAGCACTAGCTCTTGTACCAGAGCCCACATCTAGAGTATGGAGCACAGTTCTGGAGGCTATGACTAGGGTGTCAGGGCCAGATCGAGAGGCAACATCCAGAGAACTAGATCTTGCACCAGAACCCACATCTAGAGTATGGAGCACATTTCTGGAGGATATGACTAGGGTGTCCAGCTCAGATCTAGAGACATCTGGAGTACTAGCTCTTGTACTAGAGCCCACATATAGAGAATGGAGCACAGTTCTGGGGGATATGGCTAGGGTGGCAGGCTCAGATCTAGAGACAACCTCTGAAGCATTAGATCTTGTACAAGAAACCACATCTAGAGTATAGAGCACATTTCTGGGGGCTATGACTGGGGTGTCAGGCCCTGATCTAGAGACAACAACTGGAGCACTAGGACTTGAACCAGAACCCACATCTAGAGTATGGAGCACAGTTCTGGAGGATATGACTAGGGTGTCAGAGCCAGATCGCGAGGCAACATCTGGAGCACTAGATCTTGCACCAGATCCCATATCTAGAGTATAGAGCACAGTTCTGGAGGATATGACTAGGGAGTCCGGCTCAGATCTAGAGACAACATCTGGAGCACTAGCTCTTGTACCAGAGCCCACACCTAGAGTATGGAGCACAGTTCTGGAGGCTATGACTAGGGTGTTAGGGCCAGATCTAGAGACAACATCTGGAGTACTAGCTCTTGTACTAGAGCCCACATATAGAGCATGGAGCACAGTTCTGGGGGATATGGCTAGGGTGCCAGGCTCAGATCTAGAGACAACATCTGAAGCATTAGATCTTGTACAAGAAACCACATCTAGAGTATAGAGCACATTTCTGGGGGCTATGACTGGAGTGTCAGGCCCTGATCTAGAGACAACTGGAGCACTAAAACTTGAACCAGAACCCACATCTAGAGTATGGAGCACAGTTCTGGAGGATATGACTAGGGTGTCAGGCCAAGATCTAGAAACAAAATCTGGAGCACTAGCTCTTGTACCAGAGCCCACATTTAGAGCATGGAGCACAGTTATGGGGGATATGATAGGGTGGCAGGCCCAGATCTAGAGACAACATCTGAAGCATTAGATCTTGTACAAGAAACCACATCTAGAGTATAGAGCACAGTTTTGGAGGCTATTGTGAAAAGAGAAACAGAATATTGAGGCTGAGTACCCCAAAAGGAAATACACCAAACGCAGGTTTCAAAGGAACATACAAAGTACTTTATTCTCTATCAAACACAATTACAAAAACAGTGCAAAGTCAGATAGCTATCCGCCCTCAGTACAACACAACGAACTCCAGCGTGGTTCATTGTGTTCAGTGAGAAACTGTACATTAGAATGCATTCGCTTTTTATACATTTTGTGAGCGGTATGGCCAACCCCTCTTCGGGTTAATATTCTACTTTATGTGTTACCTATTCTAGGGTTCGTTGCCGTGTCTAAAATAACCGCTTCTAACTGGTTCGTTCTTTATTACATGTAACAATAAGTGTATGCATTAACTGTGTATTCTAAGTTTCGTATTGCAGGTCTTCTTAAAAATATATAAAATATAGTAAAACAGATGTTCTTTGTCCAATGTGTAAATACATTATCATAATACATTCTCGTGGATTGGTTTCATTTTGCGAGTAATCCTTTTACACATAGGTCAACGTAGGATGAGGTCTCAGTTCATGACCTCAACAAGTAGCCTGCAGGCAGATTACACATTAGCGAAGTACAGAGGTCAAGACGGCCATGCTCTATTTTTGCAATGACATCATCCAGCATTTTAGCTCACAGGGTGACTATTCCACATAAATCCAAAAATGGCGGTTTGACTTAAAATGGCGGCCTACATAGATTAAAGGTCAGGACCTTGTAACACAGATCTCGCAAATGACTTTCGAGCAGCTTGGCGTAGGCCAATATCAATATATTTGTTACAATAGGAGGCACGATATACATTTTATTCCGACAAACCCTCCTTTTGGCCTATGCCAAGTGCTAAAAAGCTATTTTGGGTCTCCTTATGAATAACTCCATACATCAGTATCCATGTACCCTGAATCACTATCTGAAATATCTATTGCCATTAGGTCTTTTACTAATATATCTTTTAACACATATTCGTTGGAAGTTTTATCTGAGGCATACACGTCATGTCCTATTGAATTTATCGCTTGTGCACAACACCCCCCTAGCATCGAACACATACCAGGCAGACACTGAATACAGCAACAAAGGAACAACAGAACTCCTAAAATAGTTAATAACACCGAAAGTACCTTACAGCCCCAAGATCGCAAGAAGTCCCAGAACCAAGCGCTTAGATCCCAGTTTCCCTCGGGAACATGCACTTCAGAACCAAGGGCGTGCAGATTTTGTATTGCCTTAAAGATAGTTGGGGAGGAATCTGGTACAAAAATACAGCAGGCGGACCCCACTAATTTACATACTCCACCACACTCGGCTAGAATGACATCTAATGCCATTCAATTTTGGAGTGCTACTAATCTTATTGCTTTCTGCTCTAATGTCATATTGTAGAGTATATCTGTGGTCCGGTTGATGGTTCTCTCCAGTACTCTCGCTAGTTTTCTAATATCTTCTGAATTTGATATCTGTCCCCAAAATGGCACAACTGACTTTGCTATTTCTCCCAATACTTGTGCCGGGGTATCACCATTCTCATCCCGTTGTGGACGAGCCTTCAAAACTTCTTTAGTACTCGCTATAAATACCCCAGGTAACAGGATCCCTAAATAACAGGTTCCTTGCCAATCCCTGGGCAACCATGGAAACGCTATATTACCGCAAACAAAATAGACAGGTTCGCCTACATACAAAGGTCTGTCTTCCCCAGTCAAATTTGCAACGTTGGCACAACCTTTAAAATCTCCCATTGACCGAGTACCATTCCTCTAGATGCAGAAAGAAACTGAATCAGGGCTATGGTTAACAGTGTAAGAAGGAGGCACGGCATCCTTATTGCCTATCGGAGCCATTTTGAAGGAAATCAAAGATTGAAAAGGATGAGACAATCTATCAGAAGGCCTAATGGAATCAACATTCGGTCTACTCCTATTAGAAAAAAGAGAGCATCCCAGGGGAGTCAAAACACGTTTCTCAAAACTATTCAAATTGGTTCCATCAAAGTTCCCTGAGACGCTATCATTCCATTGGCCAAAGAACAGTGCTCTAAGAGAAGCATAGGAAGCAGCTGTCAACGGTAAAGAATGAATATACCAACCTAGCCACTTATCCCCGTGTTGCGGTAAATGTGAACAGACCCAACAATTGGATCTGTTAAAAATGGCATGTGTAGCGTTCATTATAAGTAGAAAAGTATTATTATGATACCTTTGTCTGTGCTGGGAATCTCTAGGGAACAAAGTATGCGAATGCACAAAAGGTGAATGAACAGTGGGTACATTTAGAGTCGGTAGCAAAAACTCTAAAGGATAAGCTTCTTCTAAATACCAAAGGCCTACAACAGTGCCTATTATAAAACCAAATATTATTACAAAAACACAGCAGTACGTTTTCGGGGGCCCAGGCATTTTGTCCATTGTCCCGGTTGGTCACCCCCTTATTTACAAGTCCAATACGAGCGGTAGCAGGCATTGCAGTCTTCAGACGGAAACCCCAATGTTCGTTGATGGCGACCCTCCGGTCGCACGATTTCTGTGTCCTTCCAAAAACCCTAGCCAACACAATCCCCTTTTCTCAAATTTGGGCAAAAGTAAGCCCTCGATGATTCTTTTCCTTCCTTGAATGCACAGTCGAACCGTGCCATATGTCTATTTTCTTGGACGCAAGTGATATCTGATTTTTCCTGGTTCTGATTGATCCAGAAGCAATGTGTCGTCACTTCCCTTTGGAAGCAACGTATCGGGGACAAACGAAGGGGCTGCATTTGAAACAGCCGCTCCCGGGTGCAAAATTGGTGGAGAGTGTGGAAACAAAATGGCAGCTTCCCCAAGCCTCTCGGCCTTAGAGATATTCTCCGACACACTCTTGGTGCTGTTTACTGCTTTGGGATCATTGGTTGCAGTATCAGCAAGGGGTTCTGCTTCTTCTGTAATGTGTGGCACAGTGTGAGGAAGTTTCTTGATGTGTGACGCGTGGATCCAATTCTTCCGGCCAGCTACCTGCACCGCGGTTTGGGTGACCAACAGGACCTGGAATGGCCCACGCCAGCGAGGCGCGATGCAGGAGGTGCGCTCAAATGACTTAGCAAGCACCCAGCTACCAGGTTGTATGCCGTGGCCCAGGCCGTCGTACCGCACAGGTAAGGCCTCTCGTACCTGATGGTAAATCAAATACAGGTTTTTAGTCAATTGGCTACAATAATCTGAAAGTAATACATTTTCAATATCTCTTAACTTTCGACATTTTGGCAAATTCCAGATATTGGCAGGTCTCCCCATTACCACCTCAAAAGGAGAGAGCCCAGTCTTAGTTTGAGGGGTTGTACGCTTGGCTAGTAACACGATCGGTATGGCGTCCGGCCATTTTAGTTTGGTGCCGGCACACGTCTTAGCGAGTTTGTTCTTGATGATACCGTTGTGTCTTTCTACTAGTCCGGCCCTCTGAGGATGTCTGACCGAATGGAACCATTTGTCAATTTGTAACGCTGTACATACCTGTCGGATTACAGCGGCGACAAAGTGTGTCATCTGTTGAGCACATACATGCATAGGACCGTGTGCCATTACAACCATCATTGGCACATACGCATCTGGGAGTAACCATTTCCCATCCACCTTGTCCACCCAACACCCATCATCATCAAGTTCTCCCAAGCCCTCAGCCCACCTCTTTGCTTCTTCTACTGTGGCATCGGCTTGGATATCCCGTACAGACCCCACTCCCTCATCCATCACATTAGCTGTATCAGTTTTCCTTGAAACATATATCTCCGTCAGGAGATCAGTGGCAGTTTGTCTGTCTATTTGATCAGTGAAAGCGATCCCTTTTCCAATGTTATCTATAATCTTGCGATGTGCTGCACATTTTACAACTGCTAACTGGGTAGGGAGCGTAAGTGCTGAGAGAAGTTGCACTATTAGGGTACCATGTTGGATCTTGGTGCCATGCGAGGTTAGAAATCCTCTTTCCGACCAAAGTCTCCCAAAGTTGTGAACCACCTCAAAGGCATACTGACTATCAGTATATATATTTACTGCAAGCCCTTCGGAAAGTTCACAAGCTCGGGTTAAGGCTATAATCTCTGCGGCCTGCACAGAATTATGTGTAATTCTCTTGGTTTCCACAACCGTGCTTAAGGTAGTGATTGCATAAGCGGCTGTGGATGTACCATCCGGAAGTTTAAAGCAGGAACCATCACAAAACAGCTCTCCTTGCAGATTATCCAAAGGGGTATCTTTCAAATCAATCCTGCCCTTTGTTTCTGGCTCGGTCGTGTACAAACAATCATGTGAGTCTTCATGGCCGCAAGTAATAATTTGCGGGAAAGGTAGGAGTTCAGCCGGATTAAGAACACAACACCTCCTAATTTGAATGTGAAGGGCAAACAAGATCAATTCGTATCTCGTTAACTGTGCGGAAGTGAGGTGTTGCGTTTGAGTTTGGTTCAATAGAACATCTACAGAGTGAGGCACCATCAGGGTTAAATCATGGCCTAGGACCATTCCCTCACTCTGTTTTACAGACGCAGCAGCGACAGCGCGCAAACATCTTGGCAAAGCGCATGCTACAGGATCAAGGACGGAGGAATATAACCGCACAGCCTATTCTTCCCTCCATTCTCCAGCGTTAATACAGCCAAAGCACATCCATCACGTTCATGCACAAACAATACGAAGGCCTTTTCATAGTTTGGTGTGCCCAAAACTGGTGCAAAGCATAATGCAGTCTTAAGCAAGTCAAACGATTGCTGGTGTTCCGAAGCCCATGGCAACAGCGAAGAAATGCCCTTCTTCGTCAAGGCCAACATTGGTTTTATCACTACTGAAATATTTGGGATCCATAACCTACAGTAAGAAGCCATACCTATCAAAGCCCTAACTTCCTTCTGCGTATTTGGGACAGACATACCAGAAATGTGTTTTATTCTTTCAGGTGTCAATCTTCTTCCCTCCTTTGACAGGAGATAGCCTAAATAGGCGACCTCCTGGCAACAATATTGAAATTTCTTAAGCACAGCTTTGTGACCATGCTTAGCTAGATGAATAAGTAGTAACACAGTGCCCTCCTTACAGGCAGTCTCAGAGTCTGCAGCCAAAAGCAAATCATCAATTTACTGAAGCAAAGTACAAGTAGAGGGCAATTCAAGGGTATCAAGTTGCTCTTTCAAAGCCCTACTATAAATACTAGGACTCTCGGTGTACCCTTGAGGTGCACGAGTAAATGTAAACGAGCGTCCCCCTAAGGTGAAGGCGAACAAATATCTACTATCCTTGTGTATAGGAATACTAAAGAACGCATTCTTTAGGTCCACAACACTAAAGTAAGTAGCTGGAATCATGGTTAAGATCGTTGTCACATCAGGCACAATTGGAAACTGTGGTGCCACGACTTTATTAATGGCACGTATATAAATTATAAAATGGAATGGAATTACATTATCACCTTTCTTGTACACGGGTAAAATCGGACTATTACACAAACTTCCTGAGATTTCTTCAATCACACCACGGTGCACAAAATCGGAAACAATACATTTCAACGCTCGCTCGCCCTCAAACGAGATCTTATACTGGGGAATGCGTGGCAGCTCAATTCCATGTTTCAAAACTATCTTAACAGGCTCAATCTGCAAAACACCGACATCATTGTCGTCGACAGCCCATAAGCTTCCTGGTACATCAATGAATTCTGGAGGCAAAGGTCTAGTCAGAAATTGCGAGGTAGAAGATTGCTGCGGTGAAATTGATAAGCGCACTCCATCAGAAGAACAACACATCACTGCATTTAATTCTTTTAACAAGTTCAATCCCAGCAAGTTTTCCCCGCAATCTGAGGTCAATAGGAAAGGACACTGGTCCGTAAAAGGACCCAAAGAAATAGGTACTGGCATAGAGACCGGACAAATAACTGGAGTACCGGAAAACCCTACAGAAACATTGGTTGGAACATTTGGAACCCGTGAACGATCAATGGAACACTTCTGCGCTCCAGTGTCTATCAAAAGTGGATGTTTCCTATTTCCCACTATCATTTCAATGTAGGGACCTTTCTGATTGACGGGAATAGGTGTAGGTTCCAAACCCTGCTTCGGGCAATCCTAACGAAAGAGAATATTGTCAAAAGGAAGCTTTTCAGACAAATATGCAGCGGTAGGATGATCGAATATGTTCCTAGTATCCACACTCGGAGTCTGATTGTCCTGCGAAAAATGTTGCTGAGGGTCCTGTGTGAACTGACCTCTAGCAGGGCCCCCTACGCCCGGGCGACCTCTAGATCGCCTACCCATGTTATTATTCGACCTCTGTTGAAGGACGGGGCATTGTGCTCGCCTATGACCCTCTCGTCGACAATAAGCACATTGATTAATGTTCACAGGACCCAAGGGCACATTCCCCTGTGGAACATACTGACTTCTAACCTGAGAGTTACCCCCTCTGGGAACTCTAACAATTTGCTGCAATAACACCTTTATCTTTAAATCACCTTTCCGTTTTTCAATCCTATCTTTTTCATTGTTGACACGATTTTCATAATACTGAGCCATATGCAGTACTTCTGATTGCGATTTCGCCTGCCAAGCGCTCTCAGAGGACATAATCTGTGACTGGATGTCAGGCAGCAATCCACGTACAAATTTGTCCACAAATAACCTTTTCCCAGACTCTGTGCCTAAGTCTTGTCCACTGAAATCCGAAAATACCTGTTCGAACCGGTTAAAGAACTCGGTAGCACTCTCAGACTTTCCTTGGACACAGGCCATAAGCTTGTCCCATATAATTATTTTTTCGGAAATTATGGTTTTTAATTTTGCAATGATTCTATCAGGCAAGGTTAATATCACCTGCTGTGGTCTTTCACCAGCTGGCCTTTCCCCATCGAATCTAGTTAAATTCGCCCATGTATCTCCCAGGCCGGGTGCATCGTCAATAGTTCTAACTTGTTTCCATAAATCTACGGGCAGGAGTACTGGAAACAACAAATCAATGTCACCCAAAGTGAACACTGAGGATTGCAAAACGGATTCCATCTCTTTATAGAACCCTGTCAGATTTTTCCTAATATCAGGAATAGACTGTCTAATGGTGTTCACTTCCTGTCGTGAAAAAGGGACATGAACAAACTGTGATACATAATGTGCGGGAATGTCCACAGCGGCTATTCCTTGTGCAGCATCGGCCGCAACCTCAACCTTCGGGACAAATGTCAGAGGAACCTCTCTCATAGACAACTGAGATGTAGGCAACTCAGAACCCTTACTAAGCAACAGAGCCAAATCGAGCGCTAAAGCAGTCGAAGAAGTGTCAGACGAAAAAGCTCTCTTATAAATATTCAATAAGTCTGTGGGACAACTAATCTTCCTCTTTACACATTCATCTTGCAGGTACTCTATCATTACCTGTATCACTTTTCTCTGCATTTCCAACGTATATTGACTATATGTGTCATATACCTCAACTGGAGTTATCGATATGTCTGAAATCCACCTAATCGTATCTTTCTTACAAATTCGCATTTCCTCCGATATCGGTTTACGACACGGAAGGTACCGTTTCTGTACATACATACTTTCCTCTTCATCATCCTCATTCCGTATCCTTTCTAACTCCTTTCTATGCTCAAATAACCTCTCAACATGCTCATTTACCTTCTCCACAGTATCTCTGGAAAGCGCTAAAGTATTTAGATCCCTTAACTCTTGCGGAACATCCGTATTATTTAATCTTCCCCACATAATACATAACTGAATCCCCAAACCTTCAATAAAAACATTTTTCTCAGGAAAATTATCTGTATTAGAAAGTGTGGAAAAAACACTAGACTGATCATCCTTCTCCATACAATGTTTAGCCCATGCAATTAACTCACGTTTCTTCTCCGGTGGTACAGTACTGCGAGTGACGACCTTCGAGCCTGCACCATGATCGATTACAAGCGGCCCAAGACCACTTGGAAGAGAGGGGATAGGTAAATTCGATGGAGGAGCTATAACTTATGTGACAGGAAGAGGCAGAGGAGCAGGTGGAAGAACAACAGTCAAAGGAATAGGAACAACAGGTTGAGCAGGAAGAATAGGAATAACAGCAGGAAAAGGTACCGCAGCAGGAAGAGGAGCATACAGTGGTGGCGCAGAGGCACCAGGCCTTCGTTCATTTAATATTTTCTCAAAAAACTCATCAGAATCATGGAGATCTTTGGAAGGATAGATTTTCTGAATACCAAGTGAAAAAGCCCTTTCCATATTTTTAGCCGACTCAGCCTGTTTATCCTGATCATATAATAATGCTTTTTCGGCAACCGTCTTATGACGGCGCGCATGTTTTTCTCTACTCTTAAGCTGTTGTGACACCCCTTTTTTCCAATTCTGTAAAACATCAAATGCTGCAGGTCTAGCCTTTTTCTTTAACAATACTGACTCCAAATATTCAATGCGAGGGATCTCAAAACTACCATTGATTGGCCACTGAAGTTCGGAGGTATGTCTGGTTAGTCTGTGCCAAATATCATTAAATACTATACTTCCAATGCCATGCTTACAGTACATAGTACATGCAGGCGACCCCTCCTGTGGTGCCGGACGGCTAAATTCCAAAGATTGTCTATCACTGCGGAATAACGCCCTGAAGCACGTAGACAATTTCCCAGGCATTTCAAAATATTGGTGTTACCTGGTCAATAATTGTATTTGCAGATACAATGCACCAAAACAAATGATCAGGATACTTAAGAATCGGGTCATGACTCACCTGATCAATCCTAAGGAGGGCCGATCGGATTTCAAAATTCTTACCTAACTAATCTTACCTCGTGTTTGGTGATTTTGGCAAATCTGTCCGCCTCGATAAGTGGACCCTCGTCAAGATGCCGTCTTGGACCACAAGCTAATCGTCCAGGGATCGGGTCATGCTGTGCTGCTGAGGTGTCGCGTCTCTTTCAGAAGGGGACCCTTATTTTGTCACACCGTCCGATCCCGGTCCGATAGCGTGTGTCAACCTCTGACAATTCCGGCATCAATCTTGAAGGTCCCTATTCGGGCGCCAACTGGGAAAACAAAGAGAAAATATCGAGGCTGAGTACCCCAAAAGAAAATCAACCGAACACGGGTTACAAAGGAACATACAAAGACCTTTATTTTATACTGAACAGTTTCAAAGGACAAAAACAACAGATAGCTATCGGCCCTCAGTACAACATAGTGAACTCCAGTGTGGTTCGGTGTGCTCAGTGAGTGGGACTGTACATTAGAATAGTCATACCTTATATACCTTCGAAAACATGATGTCCAACCTCACTGTGGATTAATATTTGTTAATACATTACGGGTCTAGGGTTCGTGCCGAGTTCACACATCTATATGTTTAGGGTTTGCCTTTAATACATTTGCCATCAAGCCTCAATGGCTACAGTGTACTTTAGAATTTCTTATAGAGACCTTCTCAAACATTTATACAATGTAGTTTAAACAAATGTCTCAGTTCAGTATTTGAATACATTGTTCGTAACATATGCTCGCGGATTAGCTTAATTGACACGAGTAATCCTTTACACACAGGTCAACGAAGGACAAGGTCTCAGTTCATGACCCTAACAAGTGGCCTGCAGGCAAGTTACACATTAGTTTATACATAGAGGTCAAGACGGCCATGTTACATTTTCGGAATGACACTGTCCACCATTTTATCTCACAGGGTGACTTTGCAGAGAGAACCTAAATTGGCGGTTTGACCTAAAATGGTGGCTTACATTGATTCTAAGGTCGGGACCTTGTTACACGGATTTCTTCGCAAGTGGCTTACAAGCAGCTTGGCGTAGGCAAGCATACATATATTCATTACAATAGGAGGCTCGATATAATTTCCCGTTTGACAGCATGACCTACCATGGGGAATTATGGCACCAAAACAAGGCCTTTTTCCTCAGCAACTCAGTGGGGAGAAACAACTTCCCCTCTTGATATGGATGTCCTACCCGGATGACTCTGGTACTGCCCTTCTTCAACCACTCTGTCCACCTTTTCTTTTTAAAGTTCTTACGTACCTCTCCAAGAACCTCCTGAGTCACTGCACCCACAATCTTCTCCACTGGAATGATACATCATTCCACTTGACACTGCCCTCCCAGATTCTCCTGCCTGGACAGTGCATCTGCCTTTCCGTTACCCCAACCCAGCCGATATGTGACCACAAAGTCGAATTCCTCAAAAATTGTGCCCATCTTGATTGCCAGGAACTCAAGGTCCTTGCCAATCTTAGGTACTGCAAATTCTTGTGACCTTTGTGGATGGCGGGCTTCCATTAAGCAATGAAGCAATTCAAGGAAAGCCTCCCTAATTGCCGGGAGCTCTTAATCCATGATAGCAGATTTCCGCTCACAACTTGTTAGTATGCGGGTGAAATAGGCCACTGGGTGTAAAATGCCCCTGCACCTCTGCCCCCATTCGCCTGTGACAAGATTGCCGCTATGGCCAAATTGGAAGCATCAGTCTCCAACTAAAACTGTTTCTCGAGATCAGGGTGACATAGAATCGGTGCCTTAGTGAATCCTGCCTTTAACCTTCCAAATGCTTCCTCATCCTCCTGATCCCATTGGAACTTGGTAGCCTTTTTAAACAATCGGGTAATGGGTGTGATAATGGCCAAAAAATTGTTTATGAATCTCTGGTAGAAATTGGCAAATCCTAGAAATGACTGAATGTCCTTCATACACTGGTGAGACGGCCATTAGGTGACTGCCTGTACCTTCTTGTCATCCATCACTACTCCAGATGGTGTCAAAATAACTTTGCAAACAAATGATACTCCTGTAACCTGGTTAGAACCGCCTTAACATGTTGTACATGTTGTTCAGTAGACTCTGAGAAAATTAAAATGTACAAAATCACAAATAAATCAAAATATTCTTGCAACATCTCCTGCATGAAATGCTGGAAAGCTGCAGGCAGATTGCACAAACCAAAAGGCATCACCAGATACTCAAATAAACCAAACATTGTATTGATGGCCGTCTTCCACTCACCACCATTCATAACCCTGATGAGATGATACGCCTCTCTTAAATCCAATTTCAGGTAAATCTTAGCCATCTTTACCTGCTCCAACAACACCGGAATCAATGGCAATGGAAACCGGTTCTTGAGGGTCACCTTATTTATAGCCCTATAGTCAATGCAAGTCTTTAAGGTGCCCTCTTTCTTTGGCACAAGAAAAACAATGTAGATGAAATAGGGGATTTGGAATGTCGAATGAACCCACATGCCAACATCTCATCTAAATATTCCCGTAAATGTTGAGTCTCTTTTTCTGATAATGCATACACCTGACTGCAAGGTAACCTAGCATTAGGTTCCAGCTCAATCACACTGTCACATACATGGCCTACGGGGTGGTAGCTGGGATGCACCTCCCTTGTCAAATACACAAGCAAACTCTTGGTATTCCACCGGCCAGGTGGTGACCACTGCTCCAGTCTTGGCCTGATGATTCACTCCTTCCACCCTAAAAGTCGTGGGACCCCCCAAAGCCAGTTAAATGGAATCAGCACCGCTCACTTCCAAAAGTAAATGTCCTCTCTTTCCAGTCTATGTTCGGGTTATGTGCCACTAACCATGGCATTCCCAAAATCACCCCAAATTAAGGAGCCGCAATCAAATCGGAAGTAATAACCTCCTCATGAACCTCTCCAAACTACATCATCGCCTCCTCGGTTTGGGTGGTAATAGGACCCGTTGTTAAACATGACCCACCTACGGCCTGTACCAACTTGTTCTCCTCCTTGATTCTTGTAGGAAGTCCTAACTTTGTTGCCAATGCAATATCCATGAAATTTACGGTAGCCCCAGAATCCACCATTGCCGATACCATCTCCTTACCATTGGCAACAATTAAAGTCACCAACAAATGGATATGGGGAGCCTTGACCTGCATGGTGTTAGCAACTCCCGACAGGAACTCAGCCTCCCGAAGGCTTGGTATAGTCGTTCCCCCACTTACCAAGCCCCCTCTTTTCCCGCCTTCACCTTTCTCTTCTCCCCACCATGTGCGGGTGTATTGGGACAATTCTGAATGTAATGCACCGACTTCCCATAGTGCAAACACACGTTATTAGTTCTCTTCTTTTCCTTCTCTTCCGCCGACAAATTTCCCTGCACACTTACAATCTGCATAGGCTCCCCCTTCTCCCCTCGAGAACGTCCCCCTACCTCCCTACTTCTGTCAAGACGTACAAATGGCACCCCATCAGTCCCTCTCCTCTCTCCCTTGCGCTCACCCAACCTATGATTCCACCGCAGATCCAAATCAATTAAGGCACTACATGACTGCGGTACCACATGAGCTATCGCATCCTTCAACTCCTCTCTCAATCCTTGATAAAATAAAAGTGCTTGTTTAGGTTCTGGCCAAGCTTTCTCTACCACCAAGCAATTAAGTTGTGTCACATAAGTCACCAAATCCTTACTACCCTGCCTAAGAGCTAACAATTCCTTGTCCTGGCCCAAAAATGCATTACGACGATCAAACAATTGTGAAAATTCCACTGAAAATCCTGCCCCATCATATAAGATAGGATCATCTTTTTGTACGAAAGGAATTGCCCAAACTGCAGTGTCCCCTGACAAATAAGAAATAACAAATGCTATCCGGGCTTGAGCAGACTCAAAGGCTGTGGGTTTGCACAGGAAGTGTAATTTGCATTGAGTCATAAAGGTGGAAAATGTCATAGGATCCCAAGTAAATCTCTCTGGTGCTGCCAGTGGAACCCCTAAGTGTTGTTGCACCACTACTGTACTTACTCGACTAGATGCTCCTGAAGATGATGCCGATGCTGCCGCGTCCTCCTGAAGCGGCATACCCTGAGCTATCAACGCACTAACTTGCATCTTCAATGTAGCAGTCTCCTGCCGTGACTGAATATCCTGTAGTGCCTTCAGCACCTCCGTTAAGGGTGGAGGGGACTTTATAAGGGTGGTGGTAATATCCCACAATTGGGGGGTGGTAATTATGTCACACCCCTGGAGTATCACTCAACTCCTTCCTAGCCGTGGAAGCCAAACGTAGTTGACCCCTACCACCTTGGTTGGCACGGGCTCCTGATTTTAGCATACACAGGTAACCCCGTGGCAGCCAATGGGGGGAAGAGGGTTAGGGAGAGGTTGCAGATATTTTGGGGGTGTTAGGATAACCGGAAAGAGCTTTAGGGCTCTTGAATTGGATAGGTACGGGAACATAAGGGAAAGACATACTTAACTATACACAATCTTGAACAGTGCAAACCTCTTATCCCTACTCCTGACAATGGGCTAACACTCTTCTTGATTAGGATATTGCCTTCCAACCTATATCACAATACCTTTCAAACCTAAGCCACCAACTAACATAAGAACATAATGAGTTATCAGGAATCTCCTGGTAACAGCTGTAGCATACAACACGGAAATGGCATAAGCAAGAAAACTGCATACAAATATCCTGCAAACAGTATGGTACCCCTACTGGACATTCAAAAGCCTCCTGCCGTATCACCTGGCGGAGGTTACATTCATATAATGCTTTTAGATTGAACAACATGCAGCAACATTTTTCTATCCTGAAGGATGGGACAAGAGCAAGCAACCACAAACAACATAAAGTGTCCCTCGCTTGCATACTTGACAATGCAGAGAACGTTTCAATGTTTAAAACACCAAGATTCTGCTTTCCGCAGCTTGCCCTGCTTAAGTTCTTAAGAATTGTTGCAATGGAACGCGCATAAAGGCATTTCATCACACAGCATCGTAGCTCTCTGCCACGTGCTGATAAGTAGCGCAGGTGTGTGACAAACACCCAGCGCTTGCCACACGAGGTAATGACTTCCAAAAACCCCAATACACTCTCACACTCCCAGCTTTTACTTAACTAAGGCCTGGGGGGATTGCCGGCATCAACCCAGGCAATGTTTCTCCAGCGTTGGACGGTCACACCGCCGTGATCTGCTCCATCTCCTCAGTGAGGGACAGAGGCTTCCCGGAACGCTCCTCCTCACCGTCTGAGCCCGGGTTCATAGACTCTGACAGCATGCTCCTCCTCACTGCCTGCCAGGTCCATAAACTCTGACACTGGCTCTCCTCCGGCCCGTGCCTGCCACGCCAACAATCAGCTTGGGCCGAGGAGGGTCTTAAATAGCGTGCGCGAGCATGCGCATGCGCTGGCACACGGAAACCCCATGTATTCATGGGTAATGTAGTCCGTAAATACATTCCTCTCTTCCTGACAGTGTCAGACCCAGATCTAGAGACAACATCTGGAGCACTAGGTCTTGTACCAGGACCGACATCTATAGTATGGAGCACAGTTCTGGAGGTATAACTAGGCTGTCAGGCCCAGATCTAGAGACATCTGGAGCACTAGACCTTGTATCAGAACCCACATCTAGAGTATGGATCACAATTCTGAAGGCTATGACTAGGGAGTCAGGCCCAGATCTAGAGACAACATCTGGAGGACTAGGTCTTATACCAGAACCGACATCTAGAGTATGGAGCACAGTTCTGGAGGACATGACTAGGGTGCCAGGCCCAGATTAGTGACATCTGGAGCACCAGATAATGTACCAGAAACCACATCTAGAGTATAGAGCACAGTTCTGGAGGCTATGATATGATATAATATGATATGATATTGCATTTATAACACACCTATACACAAGTGTTGCAAGGTACAACGAGGCAAGGGAGGGGGAACAGAGGGAGGACAGACAACGATTCTACTAAGCCAGGTGACATTCAGATCGCACAAGTGCATGGGATGGGGGAAGGGTAGAAGTGCAGGGGTGTGTGTGAGTGGATTCGGCAGTACATGGGAATAGAATAATACAATGAGTAAGTAACGGCCAGAAGTGGCAAGTGCAAAAGGCAAAGGTAAGTGCTGGTAGTGGGAGTGGTAAGGATACAGAAACAGTCCCCAAGTGCGATGGTCGCCAGGCAGGGAGTGCAGGTGTGTGTGACTGGCGGGAGAGGGACCTCAGCCCGAGATCAGAGGATGGCCAGGTAACTAGTGCCGTTTCAGTTTCATGGAGGAGGTACGCAGGGGAGAGGAGGAGAAAAAGCAGAAGCAAAGGGAAAGGTTTTGAGGTGCTTCCGGAACCGGAGATGGTTCGCCTCAAGTATCATATAGGCAGGGAGGCTGTTCCAGAGGGAAGCCCCAGCGAAGAAAGAGATCTACCACCAACTCGCAGCTTGGAGAAGCAACTGACCCTGAGGGAGTGGGAGGCGGATGAGCGTAGAGCTCGAGAAGGAAGATATTTAGGAAGAGATAGTTGAAGGTATTGAGGCCCCAGGCCCCAGAAGGCCTTGTGGACAATGCAGAGACTTTTGAACTTAATCATCGCAGCTACTGGGATCCAGTGCAGAGATTTCAGTCCTGGAGAGATACGATCCCTGGGCTTGAGGCCAAGGACAAGTCTTGCAGTCTTGTTCTGGATGAGTTGCAGAGGGCGGAGAGTAGAGGCAGGCAGATTTAGAAAGAGGCTGTTGCAATAGTCCAGCCTAGAGAGAACCAGAGCTCTGGAGACGGTGAGCTTCTGGGGGAAAGAGAGGAAAGGAAGAATACCTCTGAGGAGGTGCAGCTGGTAGTGTGACTTCTTAGAGATGTCAGAGATATGAGGAGGGAAGGACAGTGTAGAGTCGAAGATGACCCCGAGATTTTTAGCCTCGCAGGTGGAAACAGGAAGAGGGCCAAGAGAGGCCAGCCAGAGAGTGATTAGGATGTCAGGCCCAGATATGGAGACAACATCTGAAGAACTAGATCTTGTACCAGAACCCACATCTAGAGTATGGAGCACAGTTCTGGAGGCTATAACTAGGGTTTCAGGCCCAGATCTAGAGACAACATCCGTAGCATTAGATTGTGTGCTAGAACCCACATCTAGAGTATGGAGCACAGTTCTGGATACTAAGACTAGGGTGTCAGGCCCATATTTAGAGCCAATCCCTGGAGCACTAGGTCTTCTACCAGAACCCACATCTAGAGTATTCAGCACAGTTCTGGAGGCTATAATTCAATTGCTACTGGTAGCACTTTATGTATATTGTAGTTCACTTTCCCCAGCTACCAGCAGAAGGGGCACTCCCTTCTTTATATATACACACACACACTTATTTACAAACTCAGTTATCAGTTCTTGCAAGTTAGGCACAAACCATTGTTCGTTAATCTCTGCAGCAACATGCTCTTTTAACACATGTGTGTTGGGTAATGCAGCTGAACCAGGGCTGTTTGGAGCAGCCCCTGTGGCATCACCAGTTTCCCTGTATTGTCTCCACACCAGATCCTTGGGTGATAGTGAGCACCCTCCCTTTTTCCATAACTCCTGATCTTGTTGGGGTGCACGCCCCCAGTAACTCTATCACTTGGACAATGGGCAATGCGTCGAATGGCTCAGCGAGT
Organism: Ambystoma mexicanum; assembly: GCF_040938575.1. Taxonomy (NCBI): domain Eukaryota; kingdom Metazoa; phylum Chordata; class Amphibia; order Caudata; family Ambystomatidae; genus Ambystoma; species Ambystoma mexicanum. The sequence continues at coordinate 1,503,545,506 of NC_090922.1, read as the reverse complement.
GTGGGGCATAAACAGTGTTGTATGTAGTGGCAAATATGCTGCTTCTTTTTGCTGCGGAATTGGCCCTGTCATTGCCTTATGAAATTAAATCTGTGCCATTGGTGTTGCGGTCCATTTCATTATCGCCAATTCTGCTGGGAGGCACAGTACATCTATTAGCCGGGACAGTAACTCTGCATGTTGTATGGGGGAGCCATTGCTCCTCTGGAACACTCTCCTTTCCAATTGTGCCAATCACGAGTGCACTGTGAATGTAACGTAGGCGGAATCTCAAAAGATGTTGATGGCATGCCCTTCTGACATATCTCTGGCCATTATCAGAGCAGCCAGCTCAGCCGCCTGTCCTGAATAGTGTAATGGTAACCTCATCTGAGCCCACACCTTAAATGCTCCTTCATGATAACAAACCATCACTGCACCAGTATGCCAACAACCCATCCCATCCTTGAATATGTTATTGATGACCCATCAATGAAGAGCATGTCTCCTCCTGCTATGAGCTCTTTGTGTACTTTGGGGTCACAACCTATCCTGTCCATATATGAGGCACAGTCGTGCATATACTCCCATACCTACCTGCGCTAAGAAAGTTGCTGGCTTGACAACCTACCAACTCACTACCTCAATTGTTGGATTGGAAAAAATCACCTTGTACTGTGAAGGCATCATGAAGTAATACACAGACAACAGATTTATTTTTCTAAAAATGATTTATTTGTCTTCTTTGTCAGGATGAAGTAAAGCCAAACTTCCCCTATGCTAATGTTAGATTTCCCTACAGAGAGAGTTGAAGGTATTGAGGCCCCAGGCCCCAGAAGGCCTTGTGGACAATGCAGAGGGTTTTGAACTTAATCCTCGCAGCCACTGGGATCCAGTGCAGAGATTTCAGTTCTGGAGAGATACGATCCCTGGGCTTGATGCCAAGGACAAGTCTCGCAGTCCTGTTCTGGATGAGTTGCAGAGGGAGGAGAGTAGAGGCAGGCAGATTTAGAAAGAGGCTGTTGCAATAGTCCAGCCTAGAGAGAGCCAGAGCTCTGAAGACGGTGAGCTTCTGGGGGAAGGAGAGGAAAGGAAGAATACCTCCGAGGAGGTGCAGCTAGTAGTGTGACTTCTTAGAGACGTCAGAGATATGAGGAGAGACGGAGAGTGTGGAGTCGAAGATGATCCCGAGGTTTTTAGCCACGCAGGTGGGAGCATAAAGGAGGCCAAGAAAGGCCAGCCAGAGAGTGACTAGGGTGTCAGGCCCAGATCTAGAGACATATGGAGAACTAGATCTTGTACCAGAACCCATAACTAGAGTATGGAGCACAGTTCTGGAGGTTATAACTAGGGTTTCAGGCCCAGATCTAGAGACAACATCTGTAGCATTAGATTGTGTGCCAGAACCCGCATCTAGAGTATGGAGCACAGTTCTGGATACTAAGACTAGGGTATCAGGCCCATATTTAGAGCCAACATCTGCAGCACTAGGTTTTGTACCAGAACCCACCTCTAGAGTATGGAGCACAGTTCTGGAGGATATTACTAGGGTGTCAGGCACAGATCTAGAGACAAATCTGGAGCACTAGGTCTTATACCAGAACTGACATCTAGAGTATGCAGCACAGTTCTGGAGGCTAGAATTCAATTGCTACTGGTAGCACTTTCTGTATATTGTAATTCACTTTCCCCAGCTACCAGCAGAAGGGGCACTCCCTTCATTATATATACACACACACTTATTTACAAACTCAGTTGTCAGTTCTTACAAGTTAGGCACATTTTGTTGGCGGACTATTTTATTATCGGCAATTCTGCTGGGAGGGGCAGTACATCTATTAGCCGGGACAATAACTCTGAATATTGTACGGGGGAGCAATTGCTCCTCCAGATCACCCTCCTTTCCCATTGTGCCAATCTCGAATGCACCGTGGATGTAACGTTGGCGGAATCTCAAACAATTTTGACGGCATGCCCTTTCGACATATCTTTGGCCATTATCAGAGCAGCCAGATCAGCCGCCTGTCCTGAATTGTGTAATGGTAACCTCATCTGAGCCCACACCTTAAATTCTCCTTCATGATAACAAACTATCACTGCACCAGTATGCCAACAACCCATCTTTGAATCTGTTATTGATGACCCATCAACGAACGAAGAGCATGTCTCCTCCTGCTATGGGCTCTTTGTGTACTTTGGGGTCACAGCCTATTCTGTCCATATATGAGGCACAGTTGTGCACATACTCCCATACCTACCTGTGCTAAGAAAGTTGCTGGCTTGACAACCTGTCTCCTCACTACCTCAATTGCTGGATTGGACAAAATCACCTTGTACTGTGAAGGCATCGTGAAGTAAGACACTGCCAACAGATTCACTTTTCTAAAAATGATTTATTTGTCTTCTTTGTCAGGAAGAAGTAAAGCCAAACTTCCCCTATGCTTATGTTAGATTTCCCTACATAAAGAAACTCAGGATGGTCTGTATCATTAAGTTCAACTCAAAGGTCCGTCTGTGTCCACAACTTATATACTTACCCTCACAACTAAAGATACACAATATGTAGGATGTCAGAAACAAAAGAAACAGTGTTCCAAATAAAGCTCCAAGCTTCTTGCAGCTCCTAGCTTGCTTTTCAGCTTCCCCTTCACAGATTTCAAAACAGTTCCAAAAGTCCTGGGGGTTCCCTTACCCAAGAGGTCAACACAATTCACAAAGTCTCCAGGTTCCCTTCCCCAAGAAGTCAACACAATTCACAAAGTCTCCAGGTTCCCTTCCCCAAGAAGTCAACACAATTCACAAAGTCTCCAGGTTCCCTTCCCCAAGAAGTCAACACAATTCACAAAGTTTCCCGGGTCCCTTCCCCAAGAAGTCAGCTCTTCCAGCTTCAGAACTATAATCAGTTCCAAATCTCTTGACTTTCAATAACAATGTCCAGTTCAACTTTGTCACCATCCAGGCTTTTCAATAGTTCACACAGATTGTTCTTCTCTTCAATAACTTCAGCACTTGCTATAAAATACAACTTATGCATCCTGGCTTTTCATTGGCTCTTTCAAGGTAGGGGTCGCTCGGTCTAAGTGCAGTTGTCAGACCACACAGTCCATCCATTAACCCAAAGCACTTTGTTATACTTATGTGTTCTCTTTGGACTCTCTTGCCAACAAAGGTTTTCTCTCTCTAAACCTAATCAACATTCAATTCTGTTTCCCCTTGACAGTCTCTTCGCTTTGCCCCAACGTATATTTGACAGAACTCATTCTGTGGTGTTCATTCTTTTCCATCACCCTGCTTTCACCTTATACTTTAAAGCTTATTACTTGCTTTCCACTCTGATCATAAGTGTGCATTACTTGTTTTCACTTGGTTCATAAGTGCTCATCACTTTCATATACTTTTCATATTTTTCCTTTGGTTCGGTATTCAGTAATTCTTAATACATTCTTAAAAGTACTTTGCAGCTTCTTCTGTATTCAAAATTCCTCAATTCGGTCTTCAAAAAACTTATTATAAGTTTTAGTTCATTCAGCATTTTCAAATGCTCCTTTTTCCTGCCCTGGAGCACCCCGGTAGGTGTGTTCCCTTTCTCACACTCACCGGTGAACGGCCTCTGCTCCGGGCATCTTCTTTCTTCTGCTTGGCTTCTCCTCACAGCCACAGTGCAGGGGACTGTCGGTGTGTCGACCCTCTCATGGCCTGTTCAGGCCCTGGCATCTCTCTCACCCTTCTGCAACTCACAGTGTCCGTTTCACCGTCCCCTTTCGGGCTTGCTCCAGCTCTGCCAGCCGCGTACATCTCTCCAGGTGTGATTCTTCTCTTCTCATGCTGCTCTCCCATTTTATACACATGTGGGTCTTTAACAGGTTGCAGGTGTAAGTCCTTTGCCTGGCTATATTTGATTCTATAAGCAGGACATGCCTGACCATTCCAATGGTATTCCGCATTAGTCCTCTTCCTCGTTTTAGTATCAAAGTGGTGTGAATGAATGGAAGTATGCATAACTCTCAGTTGCTTCCTCCTCATCCCAGTCTTAAAGGGAAATGATTGAGGGACCGTTTGTGTGTACGAAAGAGGTCAAGGCTGACAACCTATGAAGGCAGAAGTAGAGTATGGTTCATTCTTACAAGGAAAGGGGGGATACCTTGTCTCACCCAAAGGCATCCTCTAACCACTCCCCAAGGTCCATCCACCTGGATGATCCTCCCTCGTATATCTACCCCTGGGGTAGGGATCCACGAGTGATGGCCTTTCCCTGGCCACCTAAGAGGAAGATCCATGGGGAGTAGATGGGATGATGCCCTCGGGTTCCTCATAGGACCCTTATGTTCTCTGAGTTGTTAACATGGATTTTGATTTTTCTAGTATCTCAAAAGGCGAATGCTCCACATAGAGTATGACTGCACAGTCAATCATTATTGTTGCTGATTTCTCTATAGAAAACGCTGCTGCTCTGAGTGCCTGTTCGCATTGGGAAGTGGAAAGTGGCCTTACATTACTGGGTCTAGAAGACCACTGTAGTAGGGTAGGGGTTTGTGTCCTTGTGGCTTCTTTTGAGTGAGGGCAGCCGTCATGACTCTGCCATCAGAATGCGAAAACAGAAAGAATTTGCCTTTATAGTGTGTGGTCGTTAAAACAGGTGCATGTGCTAACGCTTCCTTCAATTCAACAAATGAGTCAATGTTTTCAGATGTCCATTTTATGGGCTCTTTTTCCTTCTGTGTTTCTTTTAATCACTGAAGGAGGGGCTTAGTAAATGTGGAATAATCGATGACCCAGGCCCTGCAATAAGTTCACAGGCCTAAGAAATGCTGCATCTGCTTGATTGTGCATGGCTGTGGTGTGCCGTGTATGGCTTCTGCCTTTTCTGGGTTAATTCTCCTCCCTTCTGTCCCTTCTGCTGATAGTATCTGTCCTAAATATGCTACTTTTTTTGGCAGTATTACAATGTCTCCTTGTCTACCTTGTGAGCCTTCTCTGCTAGTAATTTCAGAAGTGTGACTGAATGTTTTCTGCCCTGGTCCTCCATTTTGCTCCACTCTAGGAGGTCATCCACATACTGCATGGCTGTGCTGTGCATTTGCAAATTGCTTAGGTCCATCTGGATCACTATATTAAGCAAGCTAGGTGACTCACAATAAACTTGTTATAAACGAGTGTGTTGGAACCTCGTGCCGTAATACGTGAATGTGGTGAGAAACTGTGAATCTGAGTGCAATGGAATAAAAAAGAATGCATTCTTTAAATCAATTACTGTGAAGCATGTCGCGTTGTAGGGATGTTACATAACATTGGGGCTGGATTTAGAATAAGTGGAAATTCTGCTTCCAATATATTGTTCAAGGGGCTGAGATCTTGAATGAATTTCCACGCCTCACCTTTCAATTTGCTGACAGGGTAAATGGCTGTTTTACATGGGGATTCCAATGTTTTTATTATGCCCTGTTGCCATATTGTGAGGAGTGTGACACATATACCCTTGTCTGCTTCACGTGATAGTGGGTATTGTTTAATCTGGGGTAGCAGTGCCCCTTCCTTCAATTGTATGCAGACATCCACTGCTCCCTTCAACAATCCTATATCATGGGGCCCAATCATCTCACAAGTGAGCGGACGCCATGCTCACTATCTGCATCCCCTGGGGGGCCTGTCTCTCCTCTATGTTTACCTGATAAGGGTTGCATATCTGCAATATCATCTCCCCTTCTCTTCGTCCTCTGAGAAGAGCTGTTCTGTTGTCAATTCTGTTCATCTTAATGTCGGGTCAATACAGAGGACCATGTGTCACTCTGAACCCCCTTCGTCCGTCCTGTGTAATATTACCATGTCCTTCCTTCTGAGTGCTGCTCTTAAATGTATTGTGAGTGTTGTTCCTGGTACTATATCTTTTTGTGCTGCTGGTCTGAAGAAGTAGAGTATGGTTCATTCTTACAAGGAAAGGGGGGATACCTTGTCTCACCCAAAGGCATCCTCTAACCACTCCCCAAGGTCCATCCACCTGGATGATCCTCCCTCGTATATCTACCCCTGGGGTAGGGATCCACGAGTGTGGCCAATCCGAATATCTTGTCTTTCATTCCGAGTACCCACCCTAACAATACTTGTACCCAGTGCTCCAGATAAGATTTTGAGGTGGGAGTATTTTACTACCTATTTTTAAACTTTGAGAATAAATGAGATTTTGAGAGAGTAAAAATGACTTTTCTCCTTTGCAAGTGAGTAAAATGTATGCGACATCCAGCCGCTGTGTGCAAAAACTGTGTGGAAATCATTACCATGTGGCAGCTTTCTGTATTGTGACAGAATACACCTTGCATTATTTATTGAAGGTCTGGCAATTCCCTCTCCCATGTATATATTTAAATGTTGAAAACACAAAAACCCAGCCAATTACATAGTAAAGCAAACATGAATTGTATTGTGTGTTTTGAGGTTCGATAGCAGAATTGTCTTTTGATGTTTAATGAAAGTCCTCATTTCCTGGAGCTATTACTACCTAATGGTATGCCAATGTTATGATGCAACAGTGCAGAGCGGCAAGGACTCCATGCTAAATTCCACACCTAATTTCATGGTCAAATTGTTCTTTTATATAGCGCATTTGGTAAAGTGCTGTACATAGAACTTATTTATCAAAATTATCACCAAACCGAAGTCAGTACTCCTGTATCGACCTTGAAAGGATGAAAGGTTGAATTGGCCTTGCTGGGATTCAAACCTGCAACCTACAGATCACGCAAACATCACAGCAACGAGTGCTCAATCGGCTGAGCTATCTTATTGGCTAACATCCTTCAGAGGTCGGTTAACTGTGTATCGACTGAAGTATAATATTCAGTGCCTAAATGTTAGACGAACCATGTATGAAGCGCTAGATAAAGTTAAATACCTATCTGGATTATCACAGGGACATGTTTTGCCCAGTTTCTATTTTAATTACACATGTAACTTGCATTTGTTTGTGTTTGAACATCGCTTGCACTTCCTGAGGAGTCAGGTTTTGGATGTTTTAATTGTAGTCTTGAAGATTTGAGAAGCCAAAACACCTGTGATTGGTGTAATGACAATCGCTCACCATTGAACATAGACTCGGGTGCCACTGAACATTTATAATAATGTACACCATTGACTGCAAATTTGAATGGATGTAAACTAGACCGTGCATAGTCATCATTTTACACAGTGTTTTTATAATTAGACTGTACATTAAATTATATATGTAAAAATGATCTGCCTCCGCATAATTATGCACACAGCACAAGAATTCTGAAAATACAATTGTACAATACTGGTTTGCTTTCACTAGAAAAAAGCATAATTTGTTACAAAATATTCATTCTCAATTGTAACTTAGTTTTCCAACTTATTAATTTTACAATCCAAAAATACTAGGAAAATAAGCATGCACAGTGCTTCTGTTTGCTCCATGAGCAGCAACACAGCAGAAGCTAAATGGATTAAACCATTCCTTTTATCACAGTGTACAGTTTAATTCTCTGAAAGGCTTCAGAGCAATATGCTCTGTTTCAGAGGCTTTTATCCATGGCTTGCAATTACATCCATGTAGATAAAAATCAAAAGAAGCCTTCTGGTTTCTTTCATGTAACCTGACCTTTGCACTGCACTCTGCTCTAAACATGTGTGTAAATGTACACAGGAAAATAATAAAGCTGTCATATATACAAGATTTTAATGCATAAAAAGGCATGGTACGTACCTTATCTGGAGGCTGGCTTGTTCCCTATCAAGGAATACCTCAAGGTGGCCTGGTAACATGTGTAAAGTGCTTTGTGCACAAAAATGCTTGTATGGTGGCTGCAACCCACTCATAAAATATACTGGTTGTCCAGCATTCTATGCCCTTCTCTGAAAATGAAATTGTCATATTTAATGTGCTCATTATGTGTCTTCCTAATATGTTGATGGGAGAGTCTTTTGAGTACAACAGAGGCACTACTATTTGCTGTGTGTCTATTGTGAGTGGTAAATCTTCCGTAATAGGAACTGTAACAACGGCCCCAGAAAATCCCTGTGCATCCATTACTTTGTCCACTAAGATAAAGACAACCTCCTTAATGCAGGATTTGGTGTCTCCTGTGTCGACCAAAAATGAGAAATGTTTTTGTTCAATCTTCACTGTTATCTCGGGTTCCTCGTCTGGGTATTCAGTTACTGAAAATTGGGCACACACATGTCTTCTGTGGGCTGGCCTATTGGGCATTTGGGCCTTGTCCTGAAAATGGGAATGCCTTACCTCCAAAAAACAGTCACTCCAGTATAGTGTGGTATTGTGTTCTGAGCTTTTTATGTGCTCTCCTCCTGTGAGTATATTTGTGCTTGAGCATGGAAGGCATTCTGTGGTACTGCCGCCTGCTGCTGTGTGTTTACCAGTGGTTTCTGAGCAACTGCAGGCCCTACAGGTTGCATTGTCTGTGTGAAGGGTGCCTGCACCTGCTGTGGTGGCATTTGTGCTTGATGTGGCTGCATCTGTGGTTGTATGGGCTGCATCTGTGGCTGCCTTGGTTGCATTTGTGGCTGAATTGGTTGAACATATACCTGTGGCCCTCCTTGGCCATAATGCTGCTGTTGTCCATGTGGGTACATCCATTCAAAGTGTCGCCTCTGCCCAAATATAAAACATGGTCCTCCAAATCTGGGTCCTGCTTCTTCATATCCAAACCCCCCTCTGTCTGGCAGCATCCTCTGCCCTGTTGGTAATATCCCATCTGTGGATAGTACCCTCCCTTGTTGATGATATCCCTGTTGCTGATACACTCCCTGTTGGGAATAATCTCTATCCATGCTCTGCCATGGTATATGCTGTGCTCATTCCCAACCTTTCTGTAACAGGGGCAACTGTGCTCGTGGTGTGGAGGCAGCCCTGTCCTTTGCAGCCCTAGCCAACACCATCCTACCTATCCTGTTCGGAGGGTCTGGGACCAGTCTCTACTGCTCCGCTAATCAATATCTTTCTTTCTCCTTCTCCTTTTCTCTTTCTTTCTTCTGTAGCCTCTCCTCTTCCCTTTCCTTCTCTCCACCTTCATTACATTCCCCTTCATCCCACATCTCCCCTCTGTCAGGCCATGCTCCTCTGTCCTTGTCAGTGTCCCAGGGTTCCGCTTCGGACCCCATGGAGCACTCCTCCTCTGGAGTCTTTTTGTCTGATATGAACATAATTTTCCTGGACATTCAGCCATCTGGCGTTCCCGCCACCCCTTGTGTCTCCTCCTTTCTCTTGACCGGCATCTCTTGCTCATATTCGGATGCTTTGAACACAGTTCTCAACTGCGGCTGTGCACTTTTTTGTATGTCTTCCAAGTACTTCTTGTTACTTGTGGCTGTTCTCTCAGTGATAGTCATTCTAGCCTCTGGCTTTTTATTCCCTATTTCGGCCTTGTCCCTACTTGGGGCCATCGGTCGTGGGTTTGTGTACCTCGCTGCAGGCTTCAGCATAGGGTACAGCCCATAGGGTGGGGGTATATCGGGGCGGCACTGCTGTGTCACTACCTTTTCTGACCTGTTTGGCAGGTTCCTCTTTTTTCTCTTCATAGAGCTTCCATAGGACTTGAATATTTTGCCTGCTCTTCAATTTGGCACCTTTATATGTCTCCAACAAATATGAAAATATGGTCTCTTTTCTGTCACTATCCAACATTCCTTCTCCTGTCCATTCTGGAAAACACTGCCCAGCGGTGTCCTGCATCCACGGGAAGTGGTATTTTAAAATGTTATCTCGATATTGGGGCAATTTAGAACACAGGTGTATCCATAATCCCACTAAACCCCATTTTCCCCCCACTTCTTCACTCTGACACACTTACCACAGCCGAGAGATCCTCTGTCCTACCCTTGTGTAATTTAGCTGCCCTCCCAATTTAGATAAAAAAAGCCAATCAAAATGATTTCATTTGTAAAAGGCTTTAATTTATTAACAAAAATAAACATTACTCACAACAATACATTCACAAACACAATCGACATCCCTCGCCCACACCATACCTCCCACTGACCACATATCAACTCCATGTCTCTTTACAGTCACACCTTCAACCTAACATCAAACATACCAAAACAACACTCACTTGTCCTCTCCACAGGCCCACCCAAGTATTCTAATCAAACGCAATGGCCCTCTCCAAATGCCCACACAATTCTAGCTACCAATTAATCTATTTTTAATGCACAGCTGCCTAGCCCCTCCTCCTCCTCGGGCCACTAAACAAACACTAAACTCTACTATTTGCAGCAACACTCTTGCGCCAACCCTTCCTTCTCTGCCAACACAATATGCCACAATAAAGGCAGGCTACACTGGATACAGACGGGCAGGTATCCCTTAGGCAGGAAAGCATTGGGATGAAGAAGGCACAGAACTGGGAAGCCAGTATAAGGCGGGAAAGTCGGCATACTACAGTAGACACGGGAGATGAAAAGCTGCAGCAGTCAGGGAAGCAGCAGGCAGTTAAGTAAGCCGGCTGCAGTGGACAGGAGAGAGTGAATGCTCCAGCAGGCAGGGAAGCAAACAGTCTACAGCAGACAGGGAAGAGTGCAGGCTGCAGCAAGCAGGGAAGCAAGTACTCTACAGAAGACAGGTAAGCGGGCAGGCTGCAGCAGGCAGGTAAGCAGACAGGCTGCAACGCATACAGACATGCAGGGAAGCCTCAGGCATAAAAGCATCAGGGTGCAGACGGCAAGGAACTGGGAAGCCAGCAGCAGGCGGAAAAGCCGGCATACTTCAGTAGACAGGGGAGATAGAAAGCTGCAGCAGCCAGGAAAGCAAGCAGGCTGCAGTGGACAGTAGAGAGGTAAGGCTGCAGCAGGCAGGGAAGCAAGCAGTCTACAGCAGACAGGGAAGAGTGCAGGCTGCAGCAAGCAAGGAAGCAAGTACTCTACAGAAGACAGGTAAGTGAGCAGGCTGCAGCAGGCAGGCAGGTAAGCAGGCAGGCTGCACCGCATATAGACAGGCAGGGAAGCCTCAGGCATAAAAGCATCAGGGTGCAGAAAGCAAGGAACTGGGAAGCCAGCAGCAGGCGGAAATGCCGGCATACTTCATTAGACAGGGGAGATAGAAAGCTGCAGCAGCCAGGAAAGCAAGCAGGCTAAAGTCGACAGGAGAGAGGTAAGGCTGCAGCAGGCAGGGAAGCAAGCTGTCTACAGAAGACAGGTAAGCGGACAGACTGCAGCAGTCATGTAGGCAGGCTGGCTGCACGCAGGAAAACCTCAGGCAGGAAAGCATCATGGTGCAGAAGGCACAGAACTGGGAAGCCAGCAACAGGCGGAAAAGCCGACATACTGCAGTAGAAAGGGGAGATGGAGGGCTGCAGAAGCCACAGAAGACAGCAGGCTGCACCAGGCAAGAAAGCAAGAAGGCTGCAGTGGACAGGGGAGAGTGAAGGAATCAGCCGGCAGGTGAAGCAAGCAGTATTCAGCAGACAGGAAAGAGTGCAGGATAAAGCAGACAGGGAATCAAGCAGTCTAAAGCAGACCAGTAAGTGGGCAGGATGCAGCAGGGAAGTAAGCAGGCAGGCTGCACCAGAAAGTCTCAGGCAGGAAAGTAAGCGGGCAGGGAAGTCTCAGGCAGGAAAGCATATGGATGCAGAAGGCACAGAACTGGGAAGCCAGCAGCAGGCAGAAAAGCCAGCATACTGCAGTAGACAGGGGAGATGGAAAGCTGCAGCAGTCAGGGAAGCAGGAAGGCCGCACCGGTCAGGAAAGCAAGCAGTCTACAGCAGATAAGTAAGCAGACAAACTTCCCCAGACAGGAAAGCAGGCAGGATGTAGTGGACAGGAAAGAGGGAAGGCAACAGCAGGCAAGGAAGCAAGCAGTCTATGACAAGAAAGAGTGCAGGCTTCAGCAGGCAGGGAAGCAAGCAGTCTACCACAGACAGGGAAGTGTGCAGGCTGCAGCAGGCAGGGAAGCAAGCAATTTACCACAGACAGGGCAGAGGGCAGGCTGAAGCAGGCAGGGGTGCAGGCAGACTGCACTGGATACTGACGGGCAGGTAAGCCACAGGCAGAAAAGCATCAGGATGCAGAAGGCACAGGATTTGGAAGCCAGAAGCAGGCGGGAACGCAGGCATTCTGCAGTAGATAGGGGAGATGGAAAGCTGCAGCAGCCAGGGAAGCTGGCAGGCTGCACCAGGCAGGTACTCAGGCAGGCTGCAGTGGACAGGAGAGAGGGTAGGCTGCAGCGGGCAGGTAAGCAAGCAGTGTGCAGCAGAAAGGGAAGAGTGCACGCTGCAGCAGGCAGGGAAGCAATCAGTCTACCACAGACAGGGAAGAGGGCAGGCTGCAGCAGACAGGTAAGTGGCCAGGCTGCAGCAGGCAGGTTGCAGCGGACAGGAGAGAGGGTAGGCTGCAGCAGGCAGGTAAGCAATCAGTCTGCAGCAGAAAGGGAAGAGGGCAGGCAGCAGCAGACAGGGGAGAGTGCATCAGCAGGTGGAAACGCGGGAAGGCTGCGCCAGGCAAGGAATTGGCAGCAGCGCAGGCAGGGAAGCAAGCATGCTAGATAAGTCTGACAGTCCTTTTCTGTACACTGTATCCATTCAGGGATTTCATAAAGACGGTAGTGTAAAGTGATTGTGTGTCTGAATAGCCTGTGACGTAGAAGGCAAACACGCGGCGACGTGGTGAGAATACAGGTGAGTAATCCGTGTTTGGAAACCCTGTGCAAATGCTTTCCACCAATGAGAAAGCGTGGGAAAAGTCGCGGGTAATCAAACGCTAAATATAGACCAGGCGCCATCTTTAGAAACTGCTGCGCTAATGTCCTATTACCCCAGCTAAAAAAAAGAGAACAGCACCCTAGAAAAAGTCAGCGCGAGGGCTTTACACACAAGTGTTCCGTACACACCTTTTACCTGCAGCCCAGGTGAGGGGTCCAGCTGGGGGTGAAAGAGAGCAGCACCAGAGACGCGTGGCAAGTGTGTGTGTGCGCGTGCGAGGCTGTGGTTGGCGCACCGAGGCATCTGGTGGTGGGACTACCTGCCGTGCGGTGGGCGGCACACAGTGGGACGGCCAGAGAGTATATGCTACGATTACTCATGGTTGTCCACACTACTCCAATTCTGTCCTTTCCATCATAGTACTCACCGTGAGTCCGATACCTGCAAATTACACTGGGCAAGATTCTGAAAACGTGTGCATCTCAACTAGATGTGCACTAACACAAATATGGGCTTCTGCCATTCTATTCTCAAAGAATAAAAGCCCCAAAAGGCCCTGAACAGAACAATGCGCAAAATCATGTGCAAGTAACGGGCAACTACCGTGCAAACGATGACACGTGCGATGTGCATGCTACATGTGTCTCAGTAAGAAGCGCAAATGCAGTTACGTGTGTGTCCTGCGTATCACGTGTTTGCACATTGCATTAGATGTACCAACAATGTTCGTAACCGCATCATATTCATCCTGCAGAGGAGCAGGAGTTCCACTCTCCGCAGCAGCGTTGCCCTGGAACCCCACAGCGATGAGGTAAGCCAGCTGGCTACTCCAGTCCATGCTGACACCCTCTGGATGACACCCATCACGCTCCTAATGCAAGCCTGCATTGCCCCTCTTCGATCGCTACAATCTGTAGCAATTATCAGCATTTGAATCTCACCCAAGATACTTGCAGACGAAGCCCAGCGTGCATTTTGCCCATTGCACACCACACGACCCCGACCAACCCAAGATGGCCGCTCCGATGCCGTCCGAAATTCAGAAGTCACAGGACTTCCTGAATATGTAAACCTAGCACCGGATTGGCTGCACGACGTACCATCACTGCCTATCCACGACCGGCAGGCGTAAGCTGGCCCACCTTTTCGTAAGGCCCGAGACAGTCCAGAGCCCGGCCAGAACCCCTGCACGTGCAGCGACCTGACTCTCCACCTAACAGCAACTGGTAAGCATTTTGATAGCTATCTACCAGTGCCCTCCGACGTAAAAAACATTCAAACTCATAAGGAAACGCCCACGTAGCACCAAGCGTCTCGTGTAGAACAGCTGCCCATACACAGCGGCTATCGCGTTCTAAAACGCACGCTAACTCCCACAGCCCGCTGACTCTTTTCATAATTTTAAACTATACTCGTTACCAGCAAACTTCTGCACTTCAAGCACGACCACTGTACCCACACGGCATGTTGAAAGCGTACACCACCTGTATTGTTATGATCTATGACTATTGCTGTTATTCATGTTGCAATTCCTCACTTTGAAACGCACCACTACACCACTACCTGACCACACTGCTCACTGGATATGTTTTGTTATAACCTTTTGCTGCTTAGCCTACGACAATTTGTTTGCCTAATCCAAATATGCAGATCGGATTATCAAATGACTGTTGACCGGATGTCCAACTGTAATGTTATTTAGCACTGTATTATACCTGTAGCGTCCCATCTGCACAGACCCATCACTATTCCTATTTGAGGTCACCAACTGCTAGAGGCTTTCTGTTAAGGTTATAAGCCTAACCACGCTCGTTTGCGCTACACACTACAGCGCAACCCCGATGATGAAACTAATGATATTACAGTGCCTTCTCCTTAACATGTTCCCATACTGCCTCTTACCTAATAATTTACTATGCACAGGAGGCACATTCTTCCCATACCTCAATGGACTTTCCAAACTAGGGTGCCCCCGCCACCACCCCATACCCTGCCCCACCCCATTCCTCCCTACCACAGTCCCCTTCCAGCCCATTCAGCTCAGTAATGCTACCAATTGTCCCAATAAGACAGAACCTGCCACACCCACAAGATAAGACCGCTTTCTGGCCATCACTCCCTCCGCTAGGCAGCACCAGACTCTATCGATTGAGAAGTCGTACACAGAGTACTATACAGGCGATCATCCTCAACTCCTACACCCCATCACAAACCAACTCCCGCCCCACTAAGGGCACTAGCAGGCTCCAACAACTCAGGACCCGCAGCAACCCTAACACTCACAACCACAAATTCATTATAACTAAAGACACCACCACAACAAACCAAGGTATGACCACTAATAGACAAAAGCCGACCATTACCACTGAATGCAAAGTTGATTCCACTACCCTCATCAAAGCTGCACTCATCAATGCCCGTTCACTAGGCACTCATGCTAGCGAAATTCACGATCTTATCATTGACCAGGATTTAGACCTACTCATAGTCACAGAATCCTGGCTTCACCAAGCCTCCGGACCACTGCTCGCCATCACCATCCCACCCGACTACACTATTCTTAGAACAGACAGAACCAACTCTATCGGTGGAGGTGTAGCCATTATAGCCAAGTCAAACCTGCAGCTAAGGTCTTGTCTTATCGAAAACCCCGAAGGTTATGAAATCCTACTAGCCAAATTCACTCTTAACCATAAAACCACTATCAATTCAGTAGTTACCTATAGGCCGCCTAGCTCTAATACGCAATCAGAAATAGACATACCACTCTTACTAGCACCCTTTATCAAACCCAAGACTAAATGTGTCATCCTTGGAGACCTAAACCTAGGCTTCAACGACCTTTCAGACCATAAAGCCAGAGCCCTCGATGCAGCCCTCAAAGACATGCATTTCAACCAATTGGTCAACTCACCCACACGTATAAAAGGGAGAATATTGGACTGGATACTATCACTCAACACCGACATAACCATTAACGCCATCACACCAGTAATCTGGTCAGACCATTATAGCATAAACTTTATGCTGAATTGTAAGGAGATCCTTACTCCTACAACCACAGTCACAGACACATACGAAACCAGGAACAAGCGCAAACTCACCCCTGAAAATTTAAACCCCATTTTAAGCAGAACCCTCACAACTTCAATGATCACCGATGATAACCAAAATACTTTAGCGAAGACCTATCACAATTGCCTCACAGAAGCAATAGACTCAATAGCACCCATCATAACCAAAACACGCTGCCCAACTAAAAAATCTTCCTTCTGGTTTAAAGATGAATTAGTAACACTCAGAAGAACCAAGCGTGCCCTTGAACGTGCATACAAAAAATCCCCCTCCACAGACACTACAAATGCCTTCAAGATAGCCAATAAAGCGTACAAAACAGCTATCATAGCACATAAAGCAAATGCTTTTAATCTCTGCATCTGCAACGCAGCCTCAGACTCCAAAGAACTGTGCTCTATCCTAAGAGAACTGGAGAACCCTATTCCACCACCCAGCCCATCTAACATCACTAAAGAATGGTGCACTACCATTCAAGATGCCCTATCCTCCAAAATCCAATTGCTGCAAAAGAAAATAATCACTATGAGAGAAATAATCACCAGCAAAAACAATGAACCCACCAGACCTTGAGTACCTTATGACCCTACTATACCCTTGTTCGACTTCACACCAGTAACTCAAGAACAAGTGAGCTCTAGCATTGCCAAGCTGAAAGCGTCAAACTGTAAGGGCGACAACTTACCAGCTCACCTAGTCAAAGAGTGCGTCACGTCTCTCACCCCCATCATCACCAACTTCATCAACACCTCCTTCAGTACCAAAGTAGTCCCAGGGCCTCATTATAAGAATTGCGGAATGGGTTAAAGGGTGCCGCTAATGGTGGCGAACCCATTAAACCCATTCTGCAATATTACGAGGCTCCCTCACGGGACCCGATGTGTACGTCTGGTTTTACCAGACGTCCTTACCAGGTCCCGCGAGGGGACCAGGGAGCTAAGAATGAGCCGGTCGTAATTGGCCCGTTGTTAGCTCCCGCGCCTATTCCCATTGAGCCCTATGGGGGCTCAAATGGGAATGGGGAAGGTCTGGGCCCGGGTTCCCTGAGGGAGGAATTACCGGGCCCTCCAAACTCGGAGTGGCCCAGTAATTCCCCATTCAGGGAACCCGGATACGGTTCCGTATTAAGGGCATGGCTGCCTCCAAAGTCATAATGAGGCCCCCAGCCAGCATCAAAGAAGCCTGGGTCACACCCCTGATCAAAAAAACTACACTGGACCCCACTATTCCCACCAACTATCACCCAATAACCACCGTCCAATTTCTACTCAATATTATTGACAAAATAGCCTACTCACAAATCCAAACACCCATCGAACAGCACCAACTCCTAGGAGCTCGCCAATCGGGCTTCAGACCTAACCATAGTACAGAAACGGCACTCCTAGACTTGAAATCTCAAATGGATACCATTAGGGATTCAGAAAAGCTATGTATGCTTCTCTTATTAGACCTGTCAGCCGCGTTTGATCTCGTTGACCATGACAAACTCAGTACCTCTCTAACCAATGATTTTAACTTCTCAAACAAGGCCACCCTCTGGGTTAAATCATTCCTCTCTGAATGTACCTCTGGTGTTTCCATAGGTAAAGCAGCAGCAGATCCAATAGCAGTACCTATAGGAGTACCTCAAGGCTCCTGCCTCTCACCAACCTTATACAATGCCTACACCAGACTCCTCTTTGCAGCACTAGATGGAAAGGGTGTCAACTACTGAAACTTTGCAGATGACACCCAGATCCTCATCCCCATCACCGGGAAGTATGACCCAGATACTCTAATAATTAACAGAGTTATTCTAAAATTGGATGGCCCTAAACAGTCTATGTCCTAATGATGAGAAGACTGAAATTCTCATTGTGGGCTCTGCCTCTAAAATAGCGTCTTTCCATGCAGACTATTGAGCAATTAACATAGATGGCTCTATGATCCCAATCCTCACACATGTCAAAACACTAGGAGTCCATCTAGATGCCAACCTCTCCATGACTAAACATATCTCAGCACTCTCTTCTGCCACATCATACACATCAAAACTCAACACGCTAAGCCGCCAATTTCTTACACCCACTAACTGCATCACACAAGCAAGAGTACTAATACTTTCAAAGTTGGATTATTGCAACGCGCTACTGTTAGGAACTTCAAACAGCAACATGATCAAACTCCAACTTATGCAAAATAAAGCACTTTGTGCTGCCTTAGGTATAAAAAAAAATCTGATGGGAGCGCCTGAGCACCGCATGGAAATTGCAGTTGCTGGGTGCACCAGTTACAGTTGTGTTATTAGTTTCTTTTGTTACACAGTCTTCAAATTGCTAACACCAATTATAAACGGAACAAGTCGACCCCGAGAGCCTAGATCCGGCAGGCTCAGAAAAACAAACCAGAAGCCCCCCAACTGGCAATATGGACCCCACCACTACGAGAAATGGGGCAGTGAAAGTGACACCACCATATCACCTAGATGGCGGCACAACTCAAAGTTATGACATGGAATGTAAGGGGTATATTACCTCAGAAGAAACAGGATTCAATCCTACCTACACAGGAAAAAAGTCTCCATAGCGATGCTGCAAGAAACTCATATGACAGCGGAGTCCTCCTCCAAACTGTCAGAACGATGGGGAGGAACAGGCAGAGGGGCACCCTACTCCAAATATGCAAGTGGAGTATTCACATGGGTGAGCCCGAGTGTCCCATTCCGCTTACTGGGGCTAGAAACGGGCAGTGAGGGCAGGTATCCAATAATGTGGGGGACCATAGAAAACATTGAGATATGTCTTGTGAACTCTTACTTCCCCGCTCACGGAATACCTTCACACCTCAAGACATTATGTGCCAAGATAGCTCACCATACATCTGGAACCTTCATCTGGGGAGGAGACATCAATTGTGTCAGCAACGGAACCATCGACAGGTCCGTACCCCCCCTGTCCTCAAACAATGCTGCATCCAAGGTGCTAAACGACGCCCTGGAACATCTCGACCTGGTGGACATCTGGCGAAAACACCATCCCACCGGGAGGAACTATTCCTACTACTCAGCCCCACACAGGGTCCACACGAGAATAGATTACCTATTCGTCGACAGGGAACAAATCCTTACGGCAGAGACCACAGAATACCTCGGCAGATCAATTTCAGACCATTCACCGCTGATCATGCACTGGAAACTCAGGGGGCCCAGACTACCAATCCCGACATGGAGGATGCCCACTGCAACCCTCACAGACCAAGAATTTAGAGAAAACCTCGGCATCAGACTAGAAGACTACGTAGACGACAACAAGGGCTCAGTAACAAGCTGGAGCACACTATGGTAAGCCATGAAGGTGGTGACCCGAGGCAAGGTAATTGCAAGATCAGGAGGCATCCGCAAACAACTGAAGAGGGAACTAGAGGCCAAAGAAGCAGAAGTTACGCAAATCGAGACCTGCTCTGATCCCACTCCTGAGGAGGAGGCAAGGCTGCAGGAAATCCGTGAGGACTGCAAAGTGGCCTGGGACAGACTAGCCAAATTTGACTTTGAGACCTACACTGACCGAGCACATAAAGAAGCAGATAAACCTGGCAGGCTGCTGGCGTGGTTATGCAAGCGTGAACACCCAAGACACCTCCCGACCGAGATCACAGACGAAGATGGGAAGACACACAAAACACAACAGGACATTAATTTTACTCCAAGCTATATTCCCATGACAACCAGATACTCAAAGAAGAAATCATAGAAACTCTCGAAGAGATAGATCTACCGAAACTCAACGCCGAACAAAGAGAGGCACTAGAACTAAAGATAACCTTAGAAGATGTGTCAGATGCGATCAGATCATTATCCACATGCAAGGCCCCCGGCTGCGACGGCCTCCCGCTAGAATTCTATAAAGCGTACGAAGCAACCCTCACCCCGATACTACGTGAAGTATTCCTCAAAGCATTAGAAAATGGGATCCTGCCCAATACAATGAAGGAAACGATCATCACCCCTATGCTTAAACCAGATAAACCACCAGACAACTGCGATTCCTACCGCCCACTGGCAATGCTGAACTACGACAGCAAAATCCTGACCACCATACTAGCCAAGAGACTGGCACGGGTGGTGGGAACTCTAATACACGATGACCAAAATGGCTTTGTCCCAGGACGCAACACCACGTCCAATCTAAGAAGATTACAACACATTATGGCAGAAACCAGCACGAGAGACGAAGATCTGGCAGTTCTATCGCTCGACGCCATTAAAGCCTTCGACTCCATATTCTGGGAATGGCTGGTCGAGGTACTGAGAAAATTCGGCTTCGGTGAGGGCTTTGTGAGATGGGTTAGGGTGCTCTACAACTCACCCGTGGCTAGAGTGAAAACAGGAGGATCAATGTCGAAACCCTGGGCGATACAACGAGGCACCAGGCAAGGATGTCCACTATCACCGATGTTGTACATATTGGGGCTGGAACCGGTCGCTATATACTTCAGAAAACAGTACTTCGACGCGGGCATAAAACTGGGCAACAAATACTCCATAATATCATTATATGCAGATGATGCGCTTTTATACTTAAGGGATCCGCAACTCAACGTACAAGTAGCCCTGGACATCCTAGACAGTTATGCAAAGTACTCAGGGATCAAGTTCAGCAAGAAGAAGTCCTGCGTCTTCCCACTGGCCAGACTCAGAGATGTAAAGAAGGAGGACCTGCCAGAAGTCGGGATACAATGGCAACCCGACACATTCCGATACCTGGGAGTCAACATCCAACATACCCCAGAGCTCACACATCAACACAACACGGAAGCCGTAACGAAGGGGCTGCGCAAGTCCATGAAATTCTGGTCGAAGCTACCACTCTCGATGATGGCCAGGGTGGCCATGACCAAAATGATAATTCTACCCCGTTTCCTGTACCACTTCGTAAACATTTGCCACTACATCACACCACTCTTTTTTAAGAAACTGGAAGCACTACTTAAAGAGTTCCTCTGGGGGCCAACAAGACACAGGCTATCTTTATCCACTCTCACACTGCCCTACAAAGTGGGCGGGATACAGCTTCCTGATCACCAGATGTATTACTTAGCGGCACAGCTCGCCCATGTGTCGAAGTGGCTACAGGATGAAACCACAGCTGAGACAGTCTTGCTATGCCAAACACCCTCCCCATTGTTCCCTAAATAGACACTCTGGAACCCCTTCAATCAATCACAAAAAGTACCCATGATTATAAAATTAGGCAGGCAAATATGGTCTAAAACTTGTTCGTTGAGGCGCTCCAAGCACCCTTCTTCCCCCAACACTCCCATACTGGCTGACGTTTGCAGAACTCGAGCAGATCTCACAACGGCGAGAAACTGGGAAAGAGCTGGGATCTATACATGGGGAGACATGTTTGAAGATGGGGAATTCAGAGACTACGAGTCACTACAGGCAAATGAAGGACTACCTAATGGCCAGTTCTTGTGGTATCTCAGGATCAAACAGATTGATAAGAAGAAATGGGGTGAATGGCCAGAGGAACCCATCGCAGACCCCCTACTACAAGAAATGCATGATCTCGTGGATGGTTGGAAACCAGTGTCCCGACTATACAGCCGTCTGATGGAAAAACCTAACCCCAGAAGCGAGAAACTCAAGGAGAAATGGGAGAAAGATTTGGGAGCCACGCTTTCGGATGAAGAATGGGAGAGAGCGCTAATATACCCCAAGGAAGTTTCCAGAAACACTAGATTCAGGCAGATTCAGTTGAATGTGCTCTACAGGACTTACATGACCCCCCAGAGAGTAGCCAACTTTAACAAACAGGCATCACCAACCTGTCCCTGGTGTGGCAGAGAAAAGGCCGATCTGATGAACATGTTCTGGACCTGCATCAGAGCAACAACCTTTTGGTCCAAGGTGAGGCAGACCTGCATCGAAGCAGGATTAACCAGATACACGTGGTCCGCCAAAAAATGCTTACTGGGCACCCACCCTAGAGTGACCAAAAACAAGCACACATTTAAACTAATGGACGTCACCTGCATACTGTCAAAGAGGTCCATAGCAATGGCATGGAAGTCCCCAAGGGGGCCGAGACACGAAATATGGATCAGGGAGCTGGAAAGATGGACAGAAGCTGAAACCAGGGCCTGGCAAGACAGTGCTAACACAGGAATAGAGGAAACGAACAACACACTTGAATCATGGAAGGCCCTCCTGCGCGACATTTGTTTCGCTGCTGATCACAAACCACCATGACTTCACCCCCTCCACTGATTTAGCCTTGGAGATGGAAGCCCGCCTGAACACCCAAAACTGACTGGGATAAGCCCTAAGCGAATTATGAACTGCTGGCCTGATGGACAAGTAACCTGCCCCGAAGGTCTCTGGGGGTCGCCATGAAGAATGCAGACGACTGTCTTTGTTGACTGTTGTTCAGTTATTTGTTTGTTACTAGTTGAACAGTTTTAAAAAAAATAAGAAAAATGTGGCATTATAAACTCTCATGTAACCCAACAGAGTTTAATTTCAATTGTATGAGATGAGTCAATAAAATACGTTTTAAAAAAAAAAGCTGATCACATCACTATCATTAGGAGAGAAGCACATTGGCTGCCTATCAAAGCAAGAATATTATTCAAAATACCATGTGTTACTCACAAATGCCTTGCCAGCAAAGCACCCATCTACCTTAACAACACCATAAAGAAAAAGAAATCCACCCGGGTACTAAGATCCAATAACGACCAACTCCTGGAAATCCCCCGCTTTAAATATGCCAGTGCAGGAGGAAGCAGCTTCCAAGTCCTCACCCCCAAACACTGGACCTCACTCCCCATTCATATAAAAAAGGAAGCTTATTTTCCCAAATTCAAAAAAAGCTTAAAAACCTGGCTCTTTAATAAATTCTAGTCTGTATATGGACATATCTTTTCCCCACCCTTTTGAGCCTTAGCTCTGGAACCTTCTCGCACCTCTCACTCTATGCACCTATATCCATTTTCCTTTTCTCACCAATACCTCTGAATAACTATGAAAATGTAACTATGCATATTCCACTGCCAATGTAACTACGCCGTGATACCCCAGGGTCTGGGCATGTTACAAATGTAAGAAATAAATAAAATAACAAATCTCCAAAACTCTCACAAAGTGGAAGTACAGTCCAAAATGCACACATGGCAAGCAGCACCCTCCAAAACTCACACAAAATAGAAAGTACCCTCAAAAACTCACACACAGCAGTCAGGAAGTAACCTCAAAAACTCACACAAAGCAGGAAGTACTCTCCAAAACTCACACAAAGCAGGAACTACCTTCCAAAACTCACTCAAAGCAGGAAGTATCCTTCAAAACTCACACACAGCAGGCAGGAAGTACCCTCTAAAACTCACACAAAACAAACAGGAAGTACCCTGCTGAAGAGGAGGAGCCATGTACCCCCACCTCAACCACCGCACCCGTATTGCCTATGTGCTGGGAGCCCGGATACGAAAACCGTGCGGTACCAGTGAAAATACCTAGGAGAATCCTGGAGGCAAGGTTCCCATTGAGAAAACCATACCTTCATACAAGGAAATATGATGGTCGTTTGAATGAAATTCCAGAAGAAGCAGAGCAAATGAATGACGAAGACGAATGGTGACGTCACACAGAGCTGAACTGACGCACAAAAAGATATATATAGACCAGAGAATGCAGAAATCCTATAAGGTATCAAGAAAGCACCAAGGACAAGTGACATCTTGGGATTAAGGTGTAGAAGCTTATGCCACAGAACTGGTAAATAAATCAAGTTAGTTTATACGTGTACAGCTGCAAAAGAAATGCAAGCAGACAAAGTAATCCTGAGGCTAGCTTTATAGTGAATAGATTGCGGCATGCGCCAAACAAATATACATATATGCATGAAGAGTAAAAGATGGAAGTTTCCTCTACTTATTATAGCAGTGCTGGACTTTAGAAAGAAGGTCTCATTTCTAGTGTGTCGCAGTAAGGAAACAAATAAACTACCAAGTGAATTTTGGAAAGGCGAGGTTGGAGGAGCCATGAAACCAAGCCAAGAAGCCAAGCTCTTATCAGGCTTAAGTTTACTAACATTGGATACAAATCATGGGAAAGATCAAAACTCCTGTTCAAAGACATGGACAAATCGAGAAGACGTCAGAGGTCTATTAAAAAATAGTATTTTAAAGACAGTGACAGCTGGAAATCATGGTCTTCAGTCACATGGAAGTAAGAAGTAGAACGAGCAAGATGCTCACACCTTTGCATGATGGCAGAGCGTGCCTTCACTCCCCTGATTCTCTACAGTACAGAACAAACTCAAGGCCGAGCTTCAAAGCTTAATTGAAGATTGGTATGCTAATTGGTGGGAAGCTGGGATTAAGACGAACTCACCAGCAAATGGAAGGCCAGCCTGTGTGCTGCTAATGTAGGAGGAAAAGTACTGACAAAGATTAGAGACCCAACCAATTGTAGGGAACCGCGTAATTAAGGGTTGCATAGGTTGTGTAGCCAATGGGGCGTTGTATATTCAGTGATGTTTATAGTGCCCATTTTAAGGGGAGGGCTTAGTTGCCCCACCTGATGTTAAGAAGCCTATCACTTTCATTCAAAGTCCCATACTAGTATAGAGTGTATACTTAGATAGTTCCTTAGACCCAATCACAGTTGCCACTAGGTTTTTATAGTGTGTCACATAGGATGACATTGGTAAAACACAGATTGAACGTCACCTATGACAATGTTTTACTATATAAGATCACTTTGGTCTGAAATACATTGAAAGATTTGCTTTGTGATGTCGGATGATGTCCATTGTACTCCCTGTTTTAGACAATTGAAAATAAAACAGTTATCCTTTGAACTGAATGACCTCAGCCCTTTAAGATGAGTAGCAATTACCCTGGAGATGGATGGGGATGCAGATTTTATTCATACATCAATAATCAAAATGACTCAGTTAGTTGGCAAAAGGATAACATCTGTGTGTCTATTAACAGGCTGTTAGCATTCTTCAATCAGGTAATAAAATACAAGGCGGCCAGTCTGTGCGCATTGTCAGGTGAAAGGGACATTTGCACTTTCCTAACTGTATTCAGGAAGCTGCAAAACTTGCTCAATAATCACTGTGAGCAATCTTCTTATGATCTGACCATTCTTAGGATCTTGCAGAAAAACGTGCACGCTAGTAGTTCTCCCCAAAATTGCAGGATATGTGCATAACACAAAAAGAAAATCTTCAAATATGATCAGTGAAACGTTGTCATTGGGTACCACCATGAGCAAATCCAAACAGGAACTCCGTGAGAAATGAATCAGGGTACTGCATCCTCTTCCAATTGTTAAAAACAAAATCAAAATCTGGCATATTTTTCTTCTTATCAAGGCTTAAGCATGCCTCAGACCAATGTCACAACTTCTGTGGCTCAAAACTGATATCTTCCCTTAACTCTTCTCCAAATGACTGAAAAGAGTATTCAAATCTAAGCCACAGTACAATTAACTCTTGTCTTTACTCAACAGCTTCTGCGTCCTTCTTCCTCATCGTAGACCTAGTCTGCACGTGCTAAGGTTCTTCACCGATGCTTGCTTCCGAAGGGTGCTGGGGTGAAGAGGTCTTT
The DNA here is from genome assembly GCF_040938575.1 of Ambystoma mexicanum. Lineage (NCBI taxonomy): Eukaryota > Metazoa > Chordata > Amphibia > Caudata > Ambystomatidae > Ambystoma > Ambystoma mexicanum. Next base: position 1,503,520,187 of record NC_090922.1, on the reverse strand, counting down.
CCAGCATAGATCTTTACGTCTCCTAGAAAAGTCCAAGCACGTCTGCCCTGCACTCTGACTGCAGACGGCATGACGTCTTCTACAATAAAAGGACCGTAGATGCAGGGCTCATCCCACATTTTCTCGTATGGTTGTGGATTAGGATCACATCTCCAGGAAACACTTTAGGAATACATAGTTCTTGAAATGCACTTGTTGAAGCATCTCCATCTGTAATCTGTACTGCCCCACGCCCTTTTAGCCGTAGCTGATCTGAAATGACAGAGATACTTGAGGTTGTACAGGTAGATAGTCACATAGCTCCATTCCTAAAAGTTCTGATGTCGGCTGGCATCCCTTCTCACTCTGTATTGAGGTGTGAGGGGTGTCCTCATTCGCCTCCCTGTCACTATTTCATGGGGGGGTAAGATGGTGGTCTGAACCTGGTTGGTACCTTAATGCATATAATGCAAGTGGTAGGCAATGCAACCACCCTTTCTTCAAGGTAAGCATCACTTGGCTATTCTTTCCTTAAGCAAACCCTTGAGCCTCTCACAGATCCCATTCTCTTGTAGATGATAAGCCAAAGAAAATGTGTGCTTTATACCAAGCAATAAACTTATTTTCTCAAAGACTATGTTAACAAAATGAGGGCCATTATCTGATATTAATACTTCACATATCACCCATCTGGGAAACACTTCTCGCACTAAGAATATTGCTGCACAGGCGGTGTGTACACGGACCAGCCTCAATCCTTCCTGAAAAGGGACAAACTACTACAATCATGTATCTATATCCATTACATACTGCAGCATATCGATATAGGGGCCATTAGGTCTCGGGATAACTCCTCTAACTGTGCGCAATGTGTGCCCAGTGGTGAATTATTGACAAAGATGCAATTTACTACATAGAATGCAATGTGTTCTAACAAATTTGGTACAAACCAATCCTCTACAATAGTTGCAGCAGGGGTTTCTCTAGTTTTGTGTGCAGGGTAGTGTAGCTGTTCCAGTGCCACCCTTAATACAGCTACAGGCATTAGTTGTTTACCAGTGCTGTCTTGTCACCACAATGCTTCAGAGGGGTTTAAAGAACACTCTCTCCACATCCATAGATCCTTCTCGTCTTGAGGTGCATCTCCCTGAACCTCTATTAATTGTGTCTTCGAAAGATTACTATAAGATTAAGATATGCTCATCATCACTACCATTTTTTCATTTAAATTAGGTTTATCAATTGACATGATATATTCTAAACATGCAGCACTTATGGATTCATCATCTGCTGCTTAATTTCCGCGTGAGATAAAGTCTGCCTTTTTAGTGTGAGCTGCGCATTTAACGACTTTGATGGCAACTGAGAGTTGTAGTGCTTTAACAAGCCTGTCCAATAAGGTGGCATGTTGCACTGGAGTGACATCCGCTCTGAAGTAGCCTCTCCTTTTCCATCGATTAATCCTTTGTGTACCATCGACGTCACATAGGCAGAGTCACTGTACACCATTACTTCCTGGTCTGCATGATTCTCAAGCGTGACTATCAGCGCCACTAACTCTGCAGCCTTTGCTGAATAGTGAGACGGTAGTCATGCACTTTCCAATGTTTGAAACTCCCCATTGGCCATATATCTTATCACAGCGGCACCTGTGTATCTCTGCCCATCATCTTAATCAATCCTTGAAGAACCATCAACAAAAACAATCGCTCCCGCTGCCAAAGAATTTTCTTTTAACCTAGGGATTTCATCATAGAACTCTTCATAGTTCGAACAGTTATGCACATACTCATCCTCTGCCAGTGGTTCAGCTACAAATTTGGCAAGAGTCACTACTTTGCATCAAACTATTTTAATTGCCGGATTTGATATGATTATCTCGTAGGAAGATGCCCTTTGAGAAGTAAACGTCCCTTTCGGTTTCTCTAAAATAGCAAATAATGCTCAACAAACAACGTTATAGAGAATCCCATCACTATACTTGCAGCCTTCTCAATGGCGAACCCGGTGGCTGCCAAAGATTGTTCACACGGAAAATGACCCTTCATTACTGGGTCTAATATCCTGCTGTAATATGCAAGGGACTTGTACCCCAACATGGTTCTCTGTGTAAAGACTGCTGTCATAAAGATACCATCCGTATGCGAGAATAAAAAGAATTTCTTGGTATATTTAGGAATTACTAAAACTGGAGCAGTACAAATTGCCTTTTTCAATTCCTCAAACCCTTCTTCCATCTCCTCAGTCCAAACTATTTTTTCGTGCATTGCTTGTGCTTTCTTTAGAGCTTGTAATAAAGGCCTTATATATGAGCTGTAGTCAAAGACCCATGCTCTGCCATCGTTACATAATCCCAAAAATCTCTGCATGTGCTTTATTGTGTGTGGTTTTGTGGTTTTCAAAATAGCTTCAGTTCTTTCAGAGGTAATCTTTTTCCCTTCATGCTAAATCAACTGACCTATATAGAACACTTGTTGTTGACAATACTGTAACTTCTACTTGTCAACTTCATATCCTTTATCATCAAGCGTGAATATCAACGGAATAGAGTCACGTCTGCACTCTTCCTCTGAAGTGCTGCAAACTAAAATGTCATCTACGTATTGCTACACAATGCTTTCCAGATCAATATGCTTAAATCCATCTGGAGAACCCTATTGAAAATCAATGGAGACTCACAATACCCTTGAGGTAATCTTGTGCTTTTTAACCTAGTCTGTCTGAACGTAAATGACATCGGACCCTGCGAGTCTTTGTGTAAGGGGATTGAGAAAAACACATTTTTCAAATCAATCACAGTAAAATATTGTGCTTCAACAGGTATGTTACATAAGAATGTAGCCGGATTAGGAACTAGAGGGAACGCAGCCTCTACAATCTTGTTAATCGGGCAAAGGTCTTGAATTAGCCTCCATGACACCCCCCCTTGGAGTTCTTGATAGGGTACACTGACGTATTACACAGTGACTATTACATCATCAAGATGCCCAATCCATCATGGTGGAAATCGTCTAAAAAATACCTTTGTCTGCCTCTTGAGACATAGGATACTGTCGTGCTTGAGATAAAATTGCTCTTGGCTTTAATTTAATCTTTACTTCTCCAAACCCCTTCAATAAACCTACATCATAAGGTCCTGTAGTCCATAATGAGACTGGCACTTTTGCAATGTCTTCATCAAATAATTCAGGACGTCTTTGCGCTATGATCATTTTTTGAGGGACCTCTCATTTGATGGCTCATACCCAATAAGTAATACTCATTTCAAACACCACTTCGTCATCAGATGGGTGATCCTCAAACAGATCTTCATCAGTGATGTCAGTTAATCTGTATCCCTCCCCGATGGCCATTACTGTGCACCATTGTCTTCCTTCATAATCATTTCCATCAAGCAACACAATTTCTCCTCACACTATAGCTGCTTGTAGTTCTAAAGTAAAGATTTACTCTTCCTCTTCATCCATAGGTATCTTTGGCCTGAATAGAAACTCATCAGGTATTCTCACAGTTCTGCCGACTAGGCCTGGTAGCCATGTCAACAAAATGCGTACCCCATAATGAAAAACTTCAGGTTCCATCGGAACTGCCGTATGGTTACTTGTCCTGCAAACACCATAATACATTCATCAATGTTTAAATAATGCATTCCTGATGTTGAACACACTATACCTTTATCAGTAAACAAAAATGCCATATTCAACTTGGTTATTAGATCTCGACCTAATATATTGACAGGTGTCTGCCTCGAACACAGCAGTGGCACCGACATGTCACATTCTCCTATAGAGACTAGTAAGTCTTCAGTAAAAGGAATTCTGTTTGTAGCTCCTGTGAACCCTTGAGTATTCATTGCATTTCCAGACTTTGAAAATGTCCCTTCTTTTATACACGAGCGTGTTGCACTCGTGTCTACTAAAAATGAAAAACGGTTGCCTCCTATACTGACGTCTATCCTCAGCTCATCGTGAGGATTTGGCATCACGGATAGTATTGAACAATTCCAGTCTCCCAGTGAGCTGTTCTATTGTGGATGCAGCCTCATTCCTGTTCCTGTAAAAGGATTCCTTCCCTCTACAGTAATGCCCCCTATCCTAGGAGTCCTTAACTGCCCTGTGCTTGTACTTTGTTGTATCTGTATAGGTGAATGCTGCGACTGTCCTAGCGGCGGATTCACTGCTGCATGCTGCGTTTGCAAACCTTGCTGCATTCTCAGCACGTGTCTGTTGCACTGTCTGACTCTGAGCAAACCCATCTCCACCCTGCTGTGAATATGTAGGTGGGTTTAAAGTCCTCCCTCTTGAAAATTGACCATTCTGCACAAACCCTTGATTTCGACACATACAAGCTAAATGTCCTGTCATTCCACATGCCCAACATACAGGAGGCGGAAATCTCCTATTCTGCCCGGTCCTGAATCTCTTGATTGTCACTCTGCATATTTTGGAACCTTCCTTGATTGTTCTGAAAGTTACCCTGATTATTCTGCCAATTCCCCTGATTTATATTGAAAATGTCTACCTCGAAATCCTCCTTTTCCACGTGGAGCACATCCGTTATTGCCCTGATCAAACTGCCTTGATTATTCACCTGCGGCATGTTTGTTACCTGCTGTGAATTCGATCTGTCCGCATTAGTTATCATTGACCCTTCAATAGCGTACTTAGTTAACCTTTTCTGCACTAACTTTGCCTTTTCTGATATGTTCTTTTTTGCAATTATTTTCTTGCAAGAGTCTGCAATAATGTGCGATGTTCAGCTGAATTTATGACCACGGTTTTGCCTCCATACCCACTAACTTCTTGAGCTGCTTCTGTACCGGGTCTGGCAGCCCTTGGCATAATATATGATAGAACAAAGTTATAGATTTCCCCCAAGCTTCGCGTGTCTCCAAAGCCCACTGCTCTTGGAAATTCTGAAAAGAAACATGCAGGTCTTCCCCTTCTTGCATCTTTTTCGTCCTGATAGCTCCCATATCAGACGTGTCTGGATACAGTACTCTAAGTGCTTACCAGACTGCCGCTCTGCAGTTATTAAATGGTGCTCCATCATGAGCAGTGTTAACCGTAGTAACACCAGCATACCCTGCTCTGGACCAAACATCATCAGCTCTCTCTCCAAGGTTGGCAATCAGGAGAGCCTTAATGTCCCTTATAGCCAATGTATTTCCTCCTGCCATATTTTCTAATTCATGTATCCATTTCCCAGCACCAGAGGTTAAACTCGGAAGTTTGCATCTTAAATTATCCTTGTCCATCTGAGGCCAGGGTATGTACTGTGGTCTTGCTCCCCCTTTCTCTAGCAAGGGAAACTGTGAACCCCAAACTCACTCTCATCTCCCATTGTCTGTCTATTCAAGGCACGGACAATATTTCCACATGGCCGCCTTCCTGGCAGCGAACTTAATCTGCTCACATAAAGTGGCGACTCCCACCTCTCACCATGGGGTTGCCCTTTAGGTTGGTCTGACTGCGCCAATAATGTTGACGCCCGAGGTATAGGCACATCTAAATCTGACCATCTCACTTCCTTATCCATTGTAAAACAACCCTCATGACTACATACGTCACCCCTCTCTTCTCCACGGAAGGTGTCTCTGTCTTAATCTGACATTTCCTGTGCCCAACCCATATACCTTCTCTCCTTCTCATCTATGTGTAGAGTCAGTCTATCTAAAGACAACTCCTTAGGCCTCAGCTGTGTACTCTCAAGTCGATAATTTTTTCCCTTCCCTTTCAATCCTTTCTGGGCTCTCATGTCATGATAAACTTTATAAATCACTTCCCCAATGCTTCTAGAGACAAACACGTCCTCTAGATTTACTCTAGATGGGCCTAGTAATGACTCGTATTCCGGGAAGAATTCCTCCATGTCCTGCCATGCTACTTCTCGATCTGGATTCCTTACATCCTTCTCCAGACAATCAAGATTACGTGCTCTTTGCTTCTTTTTCATTCTATGTCATCATCAAGCTCTCTATGCTTTCTTGCTTCCTCCCTCACCCTAATTCCTCTTTTTTCTTTATATCCCTTCTTTTGTTTGCCCTTCGTATTTCCTCATCCTTTCGTCTCTGTATTCTCTTATCCCTTAACTTCTGTTCTTCCTCTTCTATTCTTTTTCTTTCCAACCTTTCCCGCTCATTAATTGCCCTTTGTCTGTTATCTTGTTTACTTTGTTCCTCTGATCTTTCCCGTTTCTTCAATTGTTCATCTTGATATTACTGTTCTCGTCTTTTTCTATCTTTTATTTTCGCTTCTTCTTCATTTGATCATTCCTCCTTTTCCTATCCTTTTTGTCTTGCCCATCTTGATCTTCTCTTTGTCTTACATCCTCGATGCCTTTATCATCGAGTTTGAGCAAAATCTTCCACCCATCCATTTGTTCTGTAGAAGTGCAAACTCATCAGCTTTATCTCTTTCTCCCTTCCATCTCTTTATTTCTCTTCCTATTTCTAAAGATGTGCTTGCTCGATCACTTCACTCCTTGTCGTATCTCTCCTTGTCCCTTGGGACATTATGGATTACATCTTTCTCAGTATTTTTCTTCGGGCCCTTGTTACTACTTTGCGCAGGCGACTCATATGCCGGGTTGCTATACCCTGTTGCTGCCTTAAGCTCCCTCAATGGGTATAACCCTTCGTCTTTCTTGTTTTTGACATCTATTTCCGGTGGGGTGGGGGGAGCAGAAGGCTCCTCACCCCCCTCTGTACATACATTAAGGATCCAATCTATAGGAGGAGGCTCTTCTCTTTCCTCCTGGTACATTTTCCAAAGTTCTAAACTCTCTAGTCACTTGTCTAGTTTTTTCCCCGTATATGCTGCATGCAAATATGCCGTCATATGCTGCAAGACTACCTTGGATGGTGACGCTCCTTGCGGCCATGGCATAAACATTTGTCTGCGGTTTCCTTAACCCATTCCACACTATACTGTATAAGTTTGGGTGCATGTATTGGCAATTGCTTGCAGAGGTGCACAAGTGGGGAAACATCCTCCATTTTTGACTCGTCACTCTTGACTATCAATACTCGTTTGCTCTTGTCACAGATTTTGAAACATAATGGGGCCTCATTACGAGGTATGAGGTAGCCATGGTGCTATTAGCACCATGGCTACCCCTTTACCGCATACCAGGTCCGGGTTCTCGGAATGGGTACTTACTGAGTCATTCCAACCTTGGAGGACCCAGTAAATACCCATTCTGAAAACCATGCCCCATTCCTATTTGAGCCCCCATATGGCTCAATGGGAATGGGGAAGTAGCTAATAACGGTACCGCAATTTGCGGTACCGTTATTAGCTCTGAAGTCCATTAGCGGGTCCCGTCCTTAACACCTGGTCAGACCAGGCGTTAATGAAGGGACCCGCTAAGGAACCTCGGAATATAGAGCTAAGGGATTACCGGCACTGGCACCCTTACCGGTGCCGGTAATCCCTTACCTCCAACCTTGTAATGAGGCCCAATACGTTTCAGAAAAACAAAATAATATGAGCATGCACCAATCGTCACAGGCACCAATCCCTATAGATCACGTTTTTTATTTTAACCTTGCCTAAAAAACACCATCAAGTTAAATTCAAACAAACAATTAAAATGTTCCAACCTCGTGTTTCTCCTTTTTTCAACAATCACTTTAAACTATTATGTCATCACCAACAAATAGATAGATAAAACGAATAAACAGACACACACGACCGGTCACATATATCACTTATCTCATCAGATCTTTTCTCTAAGGCTCGTCTTGCCCTCAAAATCAATACTCCTATAGAGTTTAAATCATTCTCTTTAAGTTACGTCTTTAAACAAACTCGTTTTCTACGTCATCCGCTATGGATTTTAGGTTAAGATTTTTTCTGTTACGTTCTTTAAAATGCAAGCACAGGGCATATTCTATTATCGTGGCACTCTCCTCAGGATACCTCTTAATTGCTTGGCCTCACACAAGTCAATTTCTCTTTATTATTTAACACTCTTATTCTTAAGTTACTTTTATCCCACCTCCCTCTGTTATACGTCTTGCCCTTATCATTTCTTGTCAATCATTGCCCATACAGTTTTGCCACCTCGCTCAGTTTTTATTCACCATTCGCATGTTCATCTTCCGTCTCTCGAGATCGTACGCCTCTTTTATCACCTCTCCAACTTCCCGTTCATTCAGCTACTCGTAGACCGTGGGAGGGGATCCCGTCTGAAACCGGAGGGACCCATCACACCCTACATGCAAGATTTTGAGCAATTTAAACTAAACCATTATCTACGGGGAGCTTCACATCCTGTTAGCAGAATTACAGAGGTCGTGCGATATTGCTGGGACTCCAAAGTTTACTTATGTCGATTGATTTTTTAAACCATCCTCTCCGCTACCAAGTGAACTGCATAACCTCAGCCCTTTAAGATGAGTAGCAATTACCATGGAGATTGATGGGGATGCAGATATTATTCATACATGAATAATCAAAACGGCTCAGTTAGTTGCTATCTGTTTCTTAGTTTATCAGGCAGTTGCTAACTATTCAACCCTTTCTTGACATGAAAACCGTGTTTACCACATTTGGCATAGGAAGGTGGCCTGGCTCCACAATGGCCATGCCACAAGGTTATTTGCCCTGTGCTTTGGCCATCTTGCCCCTTTGCCTTCCCTAGGTCGAGCCGACCCGAGTCAGTCTTTATTTGGGCATGCATTCTCCTGCGAAACGCCCAGTTTTCGCAGGATTCTGCATGCCTTGTGTGCATGCCGCAAGGAAGTGGGCTGGGGTGTCTGTCCCCAATATACATCCTCAGTGCCAGTGAGTCTGGTGTGCTCTGAATGACTGGGACCACTGTGGTCCGTGATTGGTCCACGTCTGGTGTGCCTGTATGTGAGCAGATCTCCCATTTGGTCCTCTTCATTTTGGCGCAAAGAAGATTCTGGATAAGAGAAGGCCCTAAACACCCATTGCTAGGTCGATCTCTTGTGTTCTCACTGAACCTAGGATAGGATCTAAGTATCCTGAAACTAAGAAGCTGAGTTGAGGAACCTCTGGTGACCTGCTGGAAGGTTTGGCACCCTGAGCCCGCTGCTGTCCCGATGGACCCCTCTGCCTCTGATCGAACTAGAAGGTCATGTGAAGACAATTCGACCCATCAGAATAGTGGGACCAACGATTCCTAGCACCTTCATCTAAACCTGAAAGTAATCCTCTTTAGGAAGTGTTTCTGGGCCAACCAGTGGGCTGACCAGCTTGAACAAAACCTTTGTTCTGACACCGCCGCCGTTTTGGGGAGGCCCTCCATGAATAGTGGGACCTTGTTCATCATTGCCCAACCCACCTTTCTGAGCTGCTACAGCCCCTGCAAGAGACCCTGTTTTCGCCCTTCTGCACTATCGCGTGCACCAGCATTTGAAAGTACATTGAGCGCTAGGCTCCCCTCTTCGTAGGGACTGGACTGTCTCTCAGTTAGGGTTTAATTTATGAAGAAATGCCTAAAGACTATTTGCACTGCTTGCTTTCTTCCCTTTTTGGTTGTGTACCCATTCTATGCTTTTATCCCTTTACGCCACTTGGTATTGTATATATGTATTATAGTAGTGTTGTGTTGGTTTGATGTATTACTATTGATAATTGCTCTGTGTTGAATTTCAAAGGCCTTGAATAAATGTACTTATATTTTTAATATAGATACGCCTGACTGGGAGTGATTTGCAGTGTCCTTTACTCTGTGTGCTCATTGAGGTCTTTCAGTCACCCTCACCTCTCCCGAGACCTAGCCTTGACTGCCGCCAATGCTACCTTGATTGGGCTGGCTTGTGCAGAAGGTTCCCCTGTTCCAAGAAACTAGGCTGGCCTCCTTAACCTCTGCCCACCAGGTCAGAGTTCAGAAATCCATCTTAACAAACCACTTTCCACGGGCTGTTCTGTGTCTCGATAAGCGCAAAACTTAATTGATTGTCTTCATGAATATCTCCACATCCCCATTCGCTTGCGTCCATCTGGGTGTGATGTGGTGATGTCTTCTATGTAGATCGTCCATGTACTTTTTCAGTTCTATCCCCTGGAAGGGTGGTCCATTGTCACTCCTGATGCGTCTTGGCAGTCCATGTGTGGCGAATCTCTTCTTGAGAGCAGAGATCATGCTCTTTGCCAGTGTTGAGGATAAGATCTCCACTTTCGGGTACTGCGAGAAGTCATCAATAGCCACAAGCATGTATGTCCCTTCTTGCACTGTACAGAAGTCGATGCTGATGGCGTCCCACCTTTGTCTCCAATGTGATGTCTCTCCTGCTGGGGCTGCCACACATGATGGCCTGTTGGTGTGTGGGTGGGAGATGCAGGAGATACAGAACACAGGCCAGATGAGTTGCTGCTGTTGTACCGAGTGGCCTGCCTTCCAGCAGGGCAGGCCCTTCATTTGCTGCCTCACATCTCTGTGCATAGCAGCGGCCAAACGAGGTGGTTAAGGCCCCAGGGCCTGCCTGCTTCACCTACATCTCCTTCAATTCCAAAGGTGCTGACTCCCCATTGTCTGCAGGGAATAGGAGCGGAAACAAGCTGTATGGACAGCTGTGAGGACTATTGGTGCTGGACACGACCATCCGCAGCGGAACTGTCCCACCGACCGAAGAAGTGCCAGGGTGAGAAAGCTGGGAGCTTGGGCCAGGTCTCCGGACTGTTGGTACTGTCAATGGCCATCATCAGTGGCATGGCAGCGTAGAAAAAGAGGGTTGCCTGGTTCTGTGGGCAACAAGGACCTGTGCTCTAGGCCCATACGGTGCAAAAGGGAGCAGTGGCCTCTGTGCTTTAGCTCGCTGGTCTCATGTCTGAGGAAAGAACCCTCGGATGTTGTGTGCTGGGGGTGTGGCGAGCTGGTGGCCCTGCAACATGGCTGTTGTATTCTGTGAGAGTTCACGGCTCCAGTGGACAAGACTATTTTATCTGCAAGGGAGTGTGCAAAAAGGACCGATGCACGGAGGACTTTGACCATCACTGACTTGAGAGCTGAGAGGCTAAGATTGAGGTTGCCAGAAGTGCTGAAGTGGGCATCACCCTTGTAAATAGAAAAGTGAAATTGGCCGAGCAGATACCGAAGGAGTGTGCATTTTTAGGGTGGTCCCAATTGCATCTTTGCAGGGTTGTGCCGCTACAAGGGCTTTCCGCAATACCGCACGAATAGGGGTGCCCACTAGCAGAATTCTGCAAGCGACAGCAAAGCAATGAGCAACTTCCCAGCTCAATGTATGCCCACTAGAGGAGCACCAACCATAAGCAGAGGACTGGCACTTTAGCGCATATGCACTTTTTCTTGTTTTATTAAATTGTGTTTATGTGACTCTATTATTACTGAAAACAAAATAAATATATATTTACAGACTCCAGTGTTTTTGAGTGTGGACTTGAGTGGGTGCCAGAACCTTCCTTGGTGGTCCACCCATAATTAATGTATTTAAACCAGGTGATGCCTGCCTACCCTCACGTGATACCAGTCCTCTGCTTATGATTTGTGTTCTTGACCCCAGGTATCAGTGAGTCATTGGGTCTTACCTCCTCTTATTGTAAACACTACAGGAACACCTGCTTTAAAATGGGAAACATGGAAGAATGACTTGCCATTCATGAGCCCTTACACAGCACTGACTGCTTTCATGCTCTCCTCGCGTACTGCCTACGTTCTGAGAGTAACCCACCCAAGAAAGGTCAGTAGTTGATGGTGATGATTCTGGTGGTGTAGAGGCACTCAATCCGTAGGAAACCATTTTGAGAAAACTTGGCATCCATTTTGAGAAATAAGTCAAGTATTATACTGGAAAGGTACTATTTCGGAAAAATAAGAGAACAGGGAGTCAGGCAATCCATAGTGGATTGCATAACGAGATTGGGGGAACTGGCCAACAAATGCAACTTTGGGGCAACACGCGATGAACGCTTGGAGGATTCATTCATGTTGAAGGTGAGGGAGAGCAAGATTTGTGAAGAGATATGGACCAAGGGTGACGCCAGCCTTGCCAAGGTACTAGATCTGGCAAAGAAAATGGAGCACGTGATGGCATGTGTGAAGGAACTGGAGAATCAGGATCATCAGATGGAGGACACATTGTGTGCTGGTGTTATGGGGAAAGGTGACCAAAGAAAGCTATGCACAATCAAGGAGCTGCCTCAAGGAAGGAAGGGGGTCAAAGGGAATCTCTCAGAGTGCTTCCGAGGCTCACAAGGGGAAGGAGTCGGGATTAAAAAGATGTTTCAGGTGTGGTAGTACCTTGCACTTTGCATGCAATGCAGAATGTCCCGGGCTCAAGGCACTATGCCATAAGTGTGGGAAGCAGGGTTGTTTGCCAGATGTTATAAGAATTTCTCTAAAGCTGGTGTTAGGAAAATTAATGTAGAGGATAAAGATGGGGATGACATGGGTGATGACGATGAACGTGCTGAGGGTGTGAACTGGTCAGTAAGTCAGGTAGGCTCAAGGCCAAGGATGGGGGACAAGCCACATGCTTTAGGTGTCCTGAATGGAGTCGGAGTGCCAATGTTGGTAGACACTTGGTCGGAGTATACCTTCATGGACAGCTGCATGTGGGAAGAGAAATTAAATGTACTAACCTAAGGCGACCTTTGGTGAAGGGAAATGCCTTTGGCGGTTCACACATAGAAATATTGGCGGTGTGCAAAGCCAAATTGTAGTGCAAGGAGAAGATGACAATGGCCAATGTCTATGTCTCAAGGAGAAGGGAGAGCCTACTGGGGTAGTACGAGCAAAGTGAAATAGGAATTGTGGTGGATCCTAGTGCCCCAGGTCACATTTCAGTGCTAAACAAGGAGACAGCCGATAGGCCAGAAGAAGTGTATAAGGCAGTATGCAGAGAAGGTGTGGGGTGCTTGAAAGGACACCATCATAACATAAAATTGAATGTGGGTGCTAGGCCAATACTGGCAAAGGTCAGGATACTGCCAACTTCCATGAGTAAGGAAGTTGCTTTGGAAATACCAAGGTTGCAGAGTGAGGATATAATCAAACCCATAGAGGCCTCTCAGTGGAGTTCTCCAATTGTTGTGGTATGGAAACCAATCGAGCAGGTTTGCTTGTGTGTAGATCTCAAAGATCTGAACAGGGACATTGTGTATATTTTCACACTAGCCAACCTTGGTGAGATGGTAAGCATGGCTGCTGGTGCCAAGGTGTTCAGTACATTAGATTTGACTTACACATAGCATCAGGCGAGACTACATCTGGATTGTAGGGCTCTTGCCATCTTTGTGTCTCTGGAAGGGACCTTTAGGTGTGAAAGGATGCCATTTAAACAGTAGCATTTTTTCAGAAAGTGATGGACCAGATTATGAAAGGAATGGAAGAGGTGCTGCACTTCCAGGATGATATTCTGGTGACTGAAAATGACATGTGGAAGCATGATCAGAGGATTAGTAGGGTATTGGCAGTGTTTCGGAGGCTGCAAAGATGCTTCGACAGGAGAAGTGGAAGTTTAGAGAGAGTACGATTAAGGGCTGATTCGTGGAATTTGTGCTCCAAAAAATGGCGATTTGTGTGCCATTCTGCCCGCAAATCCCCATTTGTTAAACAGGGATTTGCGGGCAGAATGGTGCACAAATCCATGTTTTTTGGCGCACAAATTCCATGATTCAGCCCCTAAATATTTGGGATACAAACTCAGTGAGAAAGTATTACAAGCAATTGATGAGTTAGTGAACTATAATGGATGTGAGGGCGACAAGTAACAGATAGCAAGTCATGTCGTTTTTAGGACTCGTTAAATACTATGCCAAATTTGTGGTGCATTTTTCAGATAGGTGTAGTACCGTAAGGGGACTGTGCAAAAAGGGTCTCCATTTATCTGTTGGGGCGAATGCCAGAAAGAATTCCATGATCTAAAATGGGCAATTGCCAGTGCACCAGCTCTGGCAATTTTGACACAGGTTGTGAAACATTTATCATGACTGATGCCAGCAATAAGGGTGTAGGTGCTGTACTCATGCAGCAGAGGGTAGTGTGGAGAGAGTTATTGCTTTTGCATACAGGGTTCTGAGAGGTGCATGAACACGGTACTGTGTGCTTGTGAAGGAAGCAATTAGTGTGACATGAGCTAATAAAAGGTTTGTCTCTTGGAGGAGGTTTGTTGTGCGCACAGATCATAAGCCCTTAGTGGGAATATTCATGGATAAAGGTTTGAATAGAGTGTTTAGGAGAATGGTCAGACTGGGGACGTCCCTACAGGGACACACATTTGCAATAGAGCATGTGTCAGGAAAGGACAATACTGTGATGGACTGTCTCTCGAGGGTGACCGGAAGTGATGATGAGTCTGAATCCAGCGAGTTAGATTGTGACATGGATGATTGTAAGCTCCGGCCTGGTGAACAGATATTTACGAGGTCACCTTTGTTAGCTGAAAAGGGGAACACTTCTGGGAAGATAGACAGACCTATTCATGGTAGCTTGGAGAGCAGTCAAGGCTAAATCTCAGGAGGGGTGAGCGAGATATGGGGTCTCCAATGAGCACACACAGTGAAACACCAAGAATTGCCATTAGACAGTCGTATACTAAACAATATGCTATTTATTACAGGCCCAATAACATCACAAATGAAGCACATGTCACACAAGCAACACACTTTGGCCCTCATTATATGTTTGCCAGGATACCTGCAAACTGCATTAATATTTCCGCCACTTGGTCTGCCGGAATTTCTAGCAGATTCCAAGTGGTGGAAATGCCGGTAAATACCCATTCCATGGAGTCCCATAGGTACTACCAGGCTGGTGATACTCGCAGTTTTCAGCCGTTAGGGAGGCAAAAACACCTCCAGCTATTAGGTCAATCCTCCACCGCACCTGCAAACTTATAGTTGGCCGGTCCGCGTTATTACGGGCACTTTATTTCCAGACCAGCCAACTTATAATGAGACCCTACGTGACATATATACAATCACTGGAGTCAGCGTGAGAAAGTTAGTAACTCCACCAATAACTGCAAAGGAAAAGGGTGTACAACTTTTATAGCACAGACAACCTTCTGATATGGCAACACAAACTTAATAAGTCCCACCCTAAGATGAATGGAGCCCTGTGCTCCATGTTTGATGCGCAGGTAAAAGTGCTCGGTCGTACGTAAAGTTCCCAAAGTACTTCTTAAGATGCAGGAAAAAGTTAGGGGAAGAATTCTGAAGGGTTGAAACCAGTTCCAAAGTTAGGAGGGATCTGCTATGGTGAACAAAGCTGTTCCCGACTTTCGGAGGGCTTTAGGAAGCGGATACTACCCAAGCCAAAAGGAACACCAAAATAGCTTTCCGTGTGTAAATGAATTTGGATGAACAAATGGCCACCGGTAAGTAACTTAACTACTCACTACCGTTAGCTCGCTTTTGGACTAGGCTTGGCACGACTGGACGTGGTTGCTAGTGGTTTGATTTCCCACCCTCGGTTCGATTCTCAGATTCACAGGCGCTGCGGTTGCTGACACAGGTCCATTTGGGACAGAAGCCGTCATGCTCGATTCGGTTGAAAAATGAAGAAAAGACAGAAGGGCACTGGAAGGAATGTGGGAAATCCATCTTAATCAACCGTCACTATCACACAGTAATGCAGGGGCACCAAACTCTTGCAGTATGACACACTCTCCAATCTCGTGACCCTATGGTGGTGTGTCAGTAAAAATGTGTTTTGGAGGATAAGCTGGGATTCCTCATAATCTCGGGTCGAAACTTGAAGCAGCAACGCTCGTGCACAGTACCTAATGTTTCGGCTGGTCAGTCCACTGGATGGCCCAGGAACGCTTCCGAGAAGGCTTACTTGCAAAGTTACCAGAAGGTGTCGAGACTGATGAGTCCCACCACTCCAAAGGTTTGAAGCACCTTCACAGGTCTTCTGAGATCAAGCACAAAGCAGGGCTCGACTGAGACAACCACAGGATTCAGGTGCCAGCCCTCTTCTGTGCGTCTCAGGATTGTCCTTGTTCTGCTTGGCTCTTCTGGATACTTATTCCCTTCTACAGACTCATTTGCATCTGTTGCTGATCTGCTCGCCTGGTCACAGGACACCTCCTCATATACAAAGTCAAGTCAGGCGAGTGCTTGCACCCGGCCCACCAACGAGAAGATCTGCTCATGCACGCATGCCAGCAGCGGCCCAATCAGGGTCCACTGGGATCCTCATGGTCTCCTGCGCACCAGATACCCTGGCACCAGTAATGTGGATTGGGACCGACAGCTTTCGTGGGCAACTGAATTCCCAAATAAAAAAGTCCTATACCTGGAAAAGACGGGGAAGGTCAGAGGACAAAATGGCCAAAGAGACAGACAAAAGATCTTGTGACACGGCCATCTTGGACCCCAGCCATAGTCTTGTACCAGACACGATAAGCGCGGTATGGCACGATAAAAGGTCATACAAATATAAGAGAAAGCCTCCACTGCCACTAGCCTAGCCTAAGGCACATTTGTACAGCCACCAACAATTCCTTAGTGAGAAAAACACATTGGCCCACTGTGCAATACTGTAAGGTGCTTTGCACAGTTACATTTTCTTACCATCAAGTGGCAACACAATCGTTACACTAAGAGAAACAAAGTTTCTGAGTACTGACAGCCTGGAGGACGTGCCAGTTTCCCCATAACAAATGAGCTAAAGCGCAGAGGCGAGCAGCTGAGGGCTGTGCTCCATTGTATTTTTTTGTAATCTTTATTTACAGTTTTTTTTAAAATAACCAGTACATGAACAGGCGATAACACAGAGATCAGCATAATATAGCCCAAAAGAAAACCCAAAAGGAAAAAAAAAAACACCTATATACAACCTCTAAGCAGAACAAGTACATATTCAAGAAAGTACCCCAAACCTTTGCATGTAAATTCAACTTCCCCATCCTTCTGTAAATAACATTCTCAATGTTTGCCAAGCAGTACATTTCTACAATCCAGTCCTCCGATATTGGCGAAATTCGGGACTTCCAGCTCCTCAAGATGATTTTCTTGCAAATGGAAGCACTTCTGAACAAAAATGTCTTTTCTGATAATGAAAGGTCCTCGAGTAAAGCACTACATCCTAAAACCATAGTTTTAAAATCCAAATTAACATTTTGATTCAAGACCCGGAAGCACATATTGCACACCTCATGCCAAAAGGTTCGGACCCATACACAATCCCACAGCAGGTGTTCCATACTGCCCTTCCCACTTCTACAACACCAGCAAACATCAGAGTCTGATAAACCCCTATGTTTTACGCCTTTCCGGGCTCCAATAGACCCTATTGAGAATTTTAATTTGTCTCGAAAGCTCACTCAAGCTTATCGAGCAAAGCTTCACATTTGCACACATCTCAAGCCATAGGTCAGAAGTGATTTCACATCCCAGCCTTCTACTCCATTCATTCAGCAGATCAGTATGCTCCTTGTAGTTCGCAACAATCTGATTATAGACCCTGCTAGCAAGTGACTGATTACCTGTAGTGAACATTTCAGCTTTCGCATCCCCATCACAGTGTACTTCACCAATACATCTCTTCAACTTCCTGAAGTCTGAGATAGAGAAATTCTCAACAGTAAAATATGCGCACAACTCATCAAAGTCAATCCATTTCTCATGCTTATAAATATCGCCAATCCATTGAATTCCTCCAAGAAACCACTTCGGCCAAAACAACACCTTGCCATTGTCCGTAATAGCTTTATTCAGCCAAATAGATGCATCAGGCGACTTCAAAGCCACCAAACCACACATATCAAATATATTCTTCCAAACGTCCCTAAGAAACTCAGTCAAGGGACAACTTTTACCGCGTCTGTTGACAGTCATAAAAACCGCTCTTGGGGCAAGAGGGCCTGTCATGCTCGCTTCTGCCAATGCCTACACACTAGGAGATTCCCTCAGAAAGGGAATGAAAAATCGGCATGAGAAGACCAAATGATACACCTTAAAAATTTGGAACACCAAGCCCCCCCTTCTCAACAGGAAGCTGGAGTTTCTAAAGCCTAAGTCTTGGAGGTTCCCATCCCAAATGAAGGATTGGAGAGTGCATCAAGTAATTTCCAATAATACTGGCCAGTTCTCAGGGGAAGCATACTCAGAATATAGTTTGATTTTTGATGCAGCATTCATCTTTAGAGCATTCACCTTACCCCACAGAGATAGGTGCAAAAGCGACCACCTTTGGATGCTCAATGTCAATTCCTTGCAGACTACCCCAATATTCTCTTCAACCATATCACCTATAACCGGAGCTAACCAAACTCCCAAGTACTTCATTTTCTTTTTCTCGCACCATTGGAATCCTTAACCCACCACCAAAGTCTTATCACAACGTGCAGTTACTGGCATCACCTCCGATTGAGACCAGTTAATTTTGTACCCAGTCACCTCATGAAACCAAATGAGTGTGTGCATCAGCGATTGTAATGACGATTCCAAATCCTGTATAACTAATAAAAGATCGCCCGCATAAAACCAAGTTTATTGCTCAACACTGTTGAAGGAAACACCTCTCAAATTCAGGTCACACCTCAAAGCGATAGCAAGAGGTTCAATGGCTAAGACAAACAACAGCGGTAACAATGGACAGCCTTGCCTAGTACCTCTTTGTAGGTCAAAAGACACAGACAACAAGCCATTAGTTTTAACATCTGCTGTGGGATGAGCATACAAAAGGGCAACCCACGTGATATATTCTTCTCCCATATTCATAGCTCGTAAGACCGTAAACAGATATTGCCAGTTAACTCGATCAAATGCTTTTTCCGCATCTAGGGAGAATACAGCTACGTCATCATCTACATTCTGTGCATGTGACATGGTCAGAAGTAAATTCCTGATATTACTAGAAGTTCTACAACCCTTAACAAAACCTGATTGATCAGTGTGAATACGTTTCTGCATGAATTGTTCGATACGTAAAACAAGTTTTTTAGCCAGAATCTTATTGTCAGTGTTTATCAAACTTATCGGCCGATAGCTCAACGCTAAATTACTGTCTTTACCCTTCTTCAAAAAGACCGAAATAGTAGCATGGTTTGTAGATGACGGGAGTAGGCCAACTTCCTTAGATTCAATAAACATATCCTTCAAAAGACTCAACACCTTCTCAGGAAGAATCTTATAGAACTCAACCAGTAATCCATCAGGTCCAGGAGTCTTCCCAGAGTTCAGTCTACTAATGGCAATTCTGATTTCGTCAATAGTCACCTGTCTGTTCAAATCTTCTTTCTCATCATTAGCGAGTTTTGGAATATTCAACTTGCTCAAGAAAGGTTCACCCTGTCCTGTAATACCAGACTCATTCCTATATAGATCAGCATAAAAGTTCTTAAAGACAGCATTAATCTCACGCGAATCAAAAGTGGTCACTCCATTCCCATCCTTGATTGAAGTAATAGCTCCCTCAGAGTGTTGCTTTCTCAGCCTGTAGGCAAGCCATCTATCACACCTTTCCCCCCGCTCGAAATAAGCACATTTGATCTTATGTAATTCTCTACTAGCTTTCACACATAAAATGTCATCTAGTTCTTTCTTCAATTTCTTCAATTCATTCCTCTTACCAATATTATTTGGATCACATACCAATTCTTTCGTTATCTCAACAATACTGGTATCAATATCAAACCTAAAGCAAGGCCTCTCATCGTACATTTGAACGCCTCCCATATAGTTTTCTTACTAAGTTCATCCGATAGATTTTCCACCACAAAGTATTCAGCTTCCGTCCTAAGTTTCTCCAACAGGACGTCATCATATAAAATCGAGGTGTTCATCTTCCATTGAAATGATCTACAACATTCAAAGTTCAAAGCTACATTCATAAAGATAGGTGCATGATCAGTGACTGTAATAGAACCAATTCTGCTATCCAAAGAATTTGCGGTCATTCCTCCCGCCGTGAAGAGCATGTCAATCCTCGAGTATGTAGCGTGTGAGCCTGAGTGAAAGGTAAATTCCCTGACATCAGGATGTTGTAGCATCCGGCAATCTTTCAAGTCAAAATCATCAATAAGAGCCGTAAACGAGCAATAATGCACATCCCTCCCCTGAAATGTCTTTTGTGTAGAACGATCAACTGAAGGATCATTAACCAAGTTAAAATGGCCTCCAAGTACAACATTAAGAGAGTCCAAGTCAAGCAAGATTTGCGACACATCCCTAAAGAGTCAGATCAGGATGTCATAACAAATGCAAAAGGTTTGGGGGTTCATTAACTATGGAGGAAAAGCTGCTTCAAGGGAAATCTTTTCTAACAATGATCAAGTGTTTGTGGTATACGAAGCTACTGTAGGGAGGCAACAGTGGATGGGTGCAGATGCTGATGACAGTCAACTCAGGTGTGTCAGGAATATTGTGGGCACAGGTTAGAGTGGTTGGACAGATATTGAGGGGCTAGGAGCCTTCCAGAGAGTAGGGGATGGGCTCAGCATTGAGGGGACATTGTTGTGCAAGGCGGCTTGCATGTTTCCACTGTTGGGGGTGGGGGTGTTACATCACAGAACCTCATTTTACCATCCCAAGACCAATGGGACAGTGGAGAGGTTCAATCTCATCATCATGCAGTGTATTAGGATGGTATTAGGTACAGGAATAGATGGGGTGAAATTAGTAACCAAAAGGTTTTCTGCATACAGATTGGCACCACATGCCACCACTGGGCTGATGCCGTTGGAAGTAATGAGGACGAAAGCTCACACATCGGTCTTTCCACCGTTGTTAGGGAGATCTGGATATGTTGAGTGGGATCAGGAGAGATTTAGAGAATTTGTCAACCGCAAGGCCCAAGGTATAATAATAATAATTAGGCATTTATATAGCGCTACAAACCCTCAGGTATCTGAGCGCTGCTTATTATTACCCACGGTGTGTGGTGCTCATTTATCGACCTCAGAAGGATGAAAGGCTGAGTTTGGCCCCGCCGGGATTCGAACCTGCGTTAACAGGCTCTGCACGGGTGTCAAAGCGAGCGCTCTACTCGCTGTGCCACTTGACCGGCGTTAAAGGAGAGATATGATGAGTTGAAGAAAGTGAAGAGGTGTGAGATGTCTGAAGAAGAAACAATATTTGTGAGGAAACCAGGGATTTTTAAGAAGCGGGGAGAGTAGGTATTGAGGTCAACAACCGGTCAGTAGGGCGATGATGACACGGTTGTATTGTGGGATGGCAGGTTGTGGAACAAAGTGAGGACTGCGTAGGAGAGCGTGAGGTAGTCCTTTAATGAGCATCGGCAGTGAGTATGAAGGGGGGAGGTGTGTTATATATGTAATCAAGTAGAAATGTTGTTTGCTTATGGAGCAGCAACACTGTTTGGGGTTGTGCATACATAACATGTATATAGTTAAACAGAGTTCTTATTTCTAAGATGAAAGGGGCGTGCAACACCATGCTAGAGAGGCACAGTTAGAGAAGAGAGAAAGGAGAGTTGACAGGGCGGTGAACAGTGCTTCATTTGTATAAAAAAAAATAAGAAGTGTCGAGGCGCAAATATGTTCTAGCCTCTCTCGTGGCTCTGCTGGTGGGCACCAATACTGCCACCACCTAAAGTTGCTCCCCACAGTGTCGACATATTTGGGGTTACACTGCAGCTCACACCTGCTCATCGTGGTTGATGGATGCACTGACTATCAGCACTTCGTAATTAAAGTGAGTATGAGACAATAAGTTCCGTAGCTCAAAAGTAAGTGCCGGGGCTGAGCACTGGCAAACACCGAAAAACTAAGCAATGGCAGTGAAGCTGGTGGCTTGAATGAGCATTTCCTATGTGTTACTTGCATGAATAAACCTTCATTGCAACGCTTCCACAGTGTGGCCTACATAATAGTAGCAGGCTACAGCAGGCAGGGAAGCAGGCAGGGAAGCAGGCAGGAAACACCAGACAAGAAAGCAGGCTGACTGCGTAAAGCAAGGAAGCGGGTAGGTTGGGTGAGCCTGGAAAGTCTACAGCAGGCAGGGAAAGAGGCCGGCTGCACGAGATAGGGAACAGGCAGGCCGTACCAGGGAAGAGAGCAGGCTCACTGCATGAGGCAGGTAAGCGGCAGGCTGAGTGAGGCTGAGAAGAGGTAGGCTATAACAGGCAGGGAAGCGGGCAGGCTTTACCAGGTAGGGAAGTGGGAAACCTGGGCAGGGAAGTGGGCAGGCTGAGTGAGGAAGGGAAGAGGACAAACGGCGTGAGGCAAAGAAGAGGGCAAGCTCTGTGACGCAGGGAAGCAGGCAGGCTACAGCAGGCATGGAAGCAGGCAAGCTGCACGAGGCTGGGAAGAGGTAGGCTTCATCAAGCAGGGAAGTGGGCAGGCTGAGTTAGGCAGGGAAGTAGGCAGGCCACACCAGGCAAGAGAGCAGGCTGACTTCGCGAGGTAGGGAAGCAGGCAGGTTGAGTGAATCAGGCAGTGATAGGCTACCCCAGTCAGGGAAGCTGGGAAGTGGACAGTCTCTGTGAGGCAGGGAAGCAGGCAGGCTTCACCAAGTGGGTGGAGGGCAGGCTGCACCAGGCAGGCGACCCCAGGCAGGGAGGCGAGCAGGCTGTACTGGGCATGCGGGCATGCAGGTTGCCCGGAAGGAGGCAGGGTGCACCAGACAGGGAAGCAGGCACTAACAACCAAGCAGGGAAGTGGGCAGGCTGCACCAGGCTGGGGTCAAGGAAACTGTACCAGGCAGGCAAGCACGCAGCAAGCAGCCAGGCCGCACCAGGCTGGGGTCAGGCAAGCTGCACCGGACAGACAAGCAGTCAGGCTGCATCAGGCATGCAAGCAGCCAGGCTGCACCGGGCTGGCGTCAGGCAAGCTGCACCGGACAGACAAGCAGTCAGGCTGCACCAAGCAGGCAAGCAGCCAGATTGCACCAGGCTGGGGTCAAGCAAGCTCTACCAGTAGGGGAAGCAGCCAGCCTGCACTGGACAGGAGAGCCGTCAGGCTGGATTAGTCTGACAGTCCTTTTCTTCTGCAAGTAGTTGTATTTATTTCACTCTCTCTGCAATGTGTACACGTTCCCTATTTTGGAATTTGAAGAAGGCCATAGTGTAAAGAGATTGTGCAAATATCCAGTGACGTAGGTAGTAAAGACACTGTATTGTGTTGAGCCATCGGGTGAGTAATCCTTATAGGAAAGGCAGGTAGTCCCTGGGCAATTATCTTTCACCAATTAGAAAGCCTGGGAACCATGTCCCGGGCAATTATCCTCTAAACATAGACCACGTGCCACATTTAGACACAGCGAGACTATTATCCGATGAATCTAAAAAGAGAGTGCAATCACCCGAGATCTTCGCCAGGATCAAAGAAGAGAAGTACAGTAATTCCCCACCAGCTGAGAGGTTCCCTAATGATGAAGGACAGTGGTGTGGAGAATGGCGGTGTGTGTGTGTCTGTGTGTGTGTGTGTGTGTGTGTGTGAGTGTGTGCGTGTGCGCCCACTCGTGTGAATGGGTGCTCTCTATGTGTTTACAAAAATGAACAGACATGTGTTGGTTACCTGTTGTGCCTGTGTGTATTTTCGGCACTACTGCGGAGGCTGTGTTCGAATACATGATTCATGATTATGGATTGATATAAAGAGTTGATTGAAATTCATTTGAAAACTGCTTGTTGGTGATTTTTGGGGTGGCTTTCCAGAGTGTGAACGGCAGAGGCGCCGGGAGTTCAATGTTGAGCCTGGCAACAGAGAGTTAAGAGTCTGTCAAATTAGAATGTAAGCGGACTTGAATCCGCAGGACAAATTACATATACGTGGGGATCTTTTCTCTTCTTGCCTAGATATGTTATCAGGTCAGGTATCCCAGTATGATTATTGCACTATACCTGCGAGGGTCCTAGTGGTATTGGGAGTGACTGGATTTCCAGGTCACTCCACGTTCTCCCATGGGTCACCCTAATAAGCTTGCGGGAGCTAGGGGCTTGGAGCAGTATTTTACTGCGGTTCGCCCCATCTCCCGCCATGAAGTAATTTACTCACAGCTATCTCAGCTGTAAGATCATTGATAGGTGGTGGCACCATTGGGTATTTGCCCGGATGCCCCCCTCCCTCGTTGTCCCCCCGTTTCTGACACACTTTATCCTCCCCTATGACTTTTCTGCCTTCTCCACATTCTCAATTAATATGGAACTGGTCAGGGTGTATTTTGCCCTTATTAACATTTTTTTGAATAGTGGCACTGTGACTTACCTAGCGTATGCCCTTTTGGTACCAGCTGTACCGTGAGCAAAAGAGAATGAGATCAACGTACCGCGAGTCGTGGACTGCGGTCACAGAGTCCCATACCAAGATGGACGCCTGGAGTCGAAACGCGCATACGCGTCGCCTCCTTGACGACCACATAAACAGAATACTCCCGAGCAGTTCGTCTTGGCGACGAGCTGCGCGGTCGTACTGGGAGTTGCGCATTGTTTATGGTGAGTGTTCTTAACGAGACACCCAGAGCGGTAATAGTTCCGTGTATTGGTTGACGGGCACCCGATACACTTTTGGCAGTATACTATTAGAGAGGGCGTGTGGTACACTTAACATGCCCAGGCACATTTTTCCAACTAGTGAGCGTGTTACATCACCACATGAGAGCTTGAGAGAGTCTTTCAGTTAATTTTAAGCATTAACTAACACTAGCGCCGTATCCCTTAGGGGGTATGGACAGTATCTCAGTTTATTTGTTGGGGATGATTACAATTAACAAAGCCAGATATGAGCTGCACTACGTTGTATGCACATTTTGGCGGTCAGATGTATTAATGAACATCAAGAGAACATTTTTTGAAATGTGTGACCTTAACAAGTATACCTCAGTAAACTGAGCATGTGATTACTTCATTTTTTACAGGCTTGAGAGTGTTATAAGTAAATTAAATTTAAACACATATTCAAGTACTCAGTCGATCTCTTTTTGCCTTCAGCCACCACCCACTGGAAAACCCAGCCCTTCACCATTGTGTACACCCGGGGAGAGGCACTGGTCTTCCTTCCGAGTGAGTACACCTAATTCCAACAGTATTAGTCTAAAAATTGAATCATGTTTGAGAACAAATCTCTAGAATCCACTTTTGTACATTTTTACCATACAGATTGATCCCGGTTGTTGATACGTACACTGGAATGAGGTTAGTTTTACTTTTTCATTGAGAGTGACCTATGAAACCTCACATCTGACATAAAAGTCTAATTAGGTTGTCCTTCCCTTTTGTAGGAATTAATGAACAACTTTTGAAACTTTAACACATCCCACCCTGAAGAAGGATTGTTGCGTAATCCGAAACGCGTCGGTACACATGGTTGTGTTAAGGAGATTCTGAGCAGAAAGAATTGTACTGCCCAGAAAGACAATTGTGTTAAATAATTCAATATTTGAATGTGTTACTTCACGAATAACGTTTTGAGAACATTTGGATGTTTTTTGAGGACTGTGATTCAGCTCAGAATATTGTCGTTGTTTAAATGTATAACTACTTTTGTTTCTAATGATTACCACGCTATGGGTTAATAGTGTGGGTGTAATATGGGAACGCACCTTTTGTGAAATTGATTTGCCTATATATATAAAAATACTTTATCTGTCTAAAACTGTTTTGTCTCAGCTTGGTGGTGCTTCTCTGTAGACAAGCAGAGAGACAGATGCTATTTATATCTTGTTTATCATATGAATATATTTTGAGTACAGTGAAGGCTTTCTTGCATTGTAATTTAATTGACGGTATGGTCTCTCGTGACTTAAGACTTCTCCTTGTTGGAGTCGGATTGGGTTAACGTGATACTGAAAATAACCTTGGGGACTTGTCTCCCCATCAGGAGTGCAGCATAGGGTTATCAGCTGGCAACAGCTGGTGTGTGTTTGGTGTTTCATATTTTAGGATCTCGAGTGGCCTCGAGAATCTCCCTGCTGCACCTGAAACCGTATATGAACTACCTGAGTCCAAATGACCATATCCTAGCGAAATTACCTGAATATACATACTTTTGATATTGTTGTGCCTTCCACCATATACTGTTTTCTGGGTGCTCTCTATGTGTGAGCACGTGTGCGTGCCTGTATGTGTGCGCATGAGTGTGTATGTGTGCCTATCTTTGTGTACTTATTTCTGTGTGTGTAAGTGGCTGCATGGATGTCTATATCACGGGGGAACCCTCTCCCCCTGAACCCCCAATGAGGCCTGCAAACAGACTGGTCGGGATGGGCCCTCTGGTAGCACCCGTTCATATTGACTTATTTTGTTATTTGTATAGCGCCAAAGCTATCCTGTAGGCATCAGAGCACAGACAACAAGACCAACAGTCAAGACAAGCAAGTACAGACATACATACAAATACAAACAGCAATAACATCAAAATAAAATATAGAATCAGCATAATAACAGTCAAAGAAGCTAAATAAAACAGTGAATAACAAGAAAATACCATTAGAGAAGGCAGCCCAAATAGGACAAATCGAATGCTGAATTGCGACTACAAAACATTTCCATAAAAGTAGTAAATCCTAAAAAGACTAAATAATGACTATGAGACATCCGCTAAATTAACCACAATCTTCATGGCGTTGCATAAATTCAGAAAATGAGGGAAATTGCTTTGACCGCATACTACCGCTGCACAATCTTTATTTCTGAGGGTGCACCATACCCTCCACAGAACTCTAAGATCTTGCACTATGATGCTTCCACATCCTACCTCTGCACAATCTTTATTTCTGAGGGTACACCATACCCTCCACAGAACTCTAACATCTTGCACTATGATGCTTCCACATCCTACCTCTGCACAATCTTTATTTCTGAGGGTGCACCATACCCTCCACAGAGCTAAGATCTTGCACTATGATGCTTCCACATCCTACCACTGCACAATCTTTATTTCTGAGGGTACAACGTTCTTCCAT
The DNA here is from genome assembly GCF_040938575.1 of Ambystoma mexicanum. Classification (NCBI taxonomy): domain Eukaryota; kingdom Metazoa; phylum Chordata; class Amphibia; order Caudata; family Ambystomatidae; genus Ambystoma; species Ambystoma mexicanum. Next base: position 1,503,493,401 of record NC_090922.1, on the reverse strand, counting down.
TTGAACCCTCCACAGAGCTAAGATCTTGCTCTCTGATGCATCCGCATCCTACCACTGCACAATCTTTATTTCTGAGGTACACCATACCCTCCAAAGAACTCTAACATCTTGCACTATGATGCTTCCACATCCTACCACTACACAATCTTTATTTCTGAGGGTACACCATACCCTCCACAGAACTCTAACATCTTGCACTCTGATGCATCCGCATCCTACTCTCTGGTGAAGCCAGGATAACATGTTATTCCTTGATGCCTGCCTAGGCTCATTCCTAGATAGCCTTTCAATATTGGTTGTAACTACACTCCTGTTGTCCATATGAAATCCTCTAAGGTCCTCGTTTGAAATAACAGGCATTTCAGACTTTTGTCAGGATAGGACCAGATATCAATAGTCAATGAAAGTGCAATAATCAGTGTAATTCCAAGTGCATGAAGAATCCCAGCTTTATTCCCATACAGTCGCTGCCGGGCGAGCGTACAAAGGACACTCTCAAAATGGAGTTAGAAACAACAAGCTCTTAACCGTCAAATGGGTCATACTGACATCACGTTAGCAATCATAATGAAAAACTTCTACTCTCTAACTTGATAGGATGGTAGAGTATGGAACATACATTTTGTGGACACTGCAGTTGACTTTAGCATTTAACGCATGTTTAGAGTCGGGACTGTATCCGCGGTCTTGGAAATCTGCAACCATTTTTCCAATATTTAGAAAGGGGATCCTTCTAGCCCCATGTCATATAGACCAATATCCCTGCGACACCGCATTCAACATTTTTGGGGGGGTGTTACTGGGATGCATTCAAGCATTGGTCCTGTCAGGTAACTTGTCTAACTCCATGTACTGTAGAGGAGAGGCCATGTATCTTGAATTTAAGGACCTCGGCACGGCCTTTGACATGGTCAATAGGCCCAGGTTGTGGGCTGTGCTCGGGTCTTTGAGCTGCCCAGTTGAAATACTGACTGTGCTTCGGAAAAATGCACAGTGATAACGATGCAAGTGTCCGAAGTGGACCAGGGGGACAATGCACTGTGTGTTTTAAAGTTGGTATGGGCATCTGTCAGGGCTGTGTCTTGGCCCCAATTAGAGACCAAGGTGGATTATCCATGCATGTGTGCCATGGCATTACCCATTTTAGCCTAAGCCCATGACATGGTTTTGGTAGCAAGATTCCCCATGGCCCTTCAGGGCTTGATTAACACTTATGCAGCATATATGAATAACCTGGAGTTGAAGATCAATACCTTCAAATACCTTCAAATCACCCGTGATGGGGTGTGTTGGGGGAAAAGTGGGTGAAAATGTGCCCAGTGGTCTGTAATGGGGCAATCATCGCCAGAGACAGGAATTTTGACTATCTAGGAGTCTGGTTCTCCGAGACAGTCACGTGCCGTGTACACCTGAGAAAGTCATCGTTGAAGATGATGCATCATACAGGAGGGCTTCTCCGTTTTCTAACCCGATGCCAGGGGCTACCACTGGATTTGGCTTTAGAGGTGAATGCGAGACAAACAAAAATGGCCACCATGTATGGAGCACCTCTATGGGGTTATATGAAAGCGCCCAATTACAGGTGTTAAAAAACAAGTATCCCAGGAGTTTACGGGGACGCCCCAGATCTGCATTGAGTGTAGCAGTGCATAGGGACCTGAGTGTGGGCTTCTTGGAGGATCAGTGGGAGCTGGCTACGATTTGTTTCTGGCTCCACCTTTGTTCCAATGAACATGCTAGTTTAAGTCACTTTATTATTAAGTCTTTGATAGGTCGGGCTGATTGGTATAAAAATCCCTGGCTCACCTTTATCAAAGACTGCTTAAGTAAGAGTAACGCTTTGGTCCTTTTTCCGCCTGGCAGCTTGTTGTCCTTGGGGCAAAAGCAGTATTATAAGTGTTTTTGACATCAGCGGTTACAGAAAAGAGTGAAAGGCGGGCACTTGTTACTTATAATGATAGTGAGCTCATGACCCTTTAGAACTGCATATGTAATGGATGGGATTACACCAGAATAATTCTGAGTCCAAATAATGGGACAAACTCAAGAAGATGGCATGTTACTGTTTTATGAACAACTATCTAAAACAGAGAGTTTAAAACGAATATTAACAGACATACGCTTAGTCTCCCGATGATTTCCACAAAAAATATACTTCATATACTTAATTATGCATCAGGGTGACGTCATACTACATGGCAACAATGAAAAATGTATCAAGGGTCAGGATTGGATCTAAATATACAATCATATCGGAGCTAAGATTGTTATTGGCTGTCCTTTATCAGATGGACAACTTATACCTATCCCTAAAAAACATGTCATTTCAGAAACACTAGTTACATTGTGTTTCATTGGTCTTCTAAACTATAATGTCTTTCATTATATGAACTAATACAATTGGTTGGCACACCTGTGCCATGGCTGGAACATTCAGTTCATTTACCAGCACATAGGCCAAGACCCAGGTGCAGGAGATAGGACATCAAGCTACCTCACCACGCAATTAGTCAAGCATCTCTCATCACCCATGCCGTCTGCCATGAAATTGTCTTTGTACTTGGCCTTGCGGAGTATTCATGTCTTGGAAATGCACGGGAGGGAAGGCACTCGCTATCGTTTCTGGAACTCCAAGTTCAAGCTCTAGTTCCATCCTTGGCTCACATGACAAGAGACCACGATCTGGTCCATTTCGCGGTTTTTAAACGCTCCAAATGAATTAAAACTTGGCATCCTTTGTGTTCTTTCTTGTACCTTAATGTGAGAAAATTCATCCTCTGCACACTTTCTTCTTCAGAGTTCATAGCTGACACCAATTTCTAAGACCTTGACTTAAGGCCGGACAGCCTCACCACACAGCTGCACTAGCCTGCCATTCTGCTGCAACACAGCTTTCCATCCCCCCTTCTTGGTGTCTGGATTATTTATTTCATGATACCAATGTCCAGTTTCTGTACAATGGCGGATTTGCCTGCATTCTATTTACTATTCTTTGCTAGCCTATGCGATGACTTGATCGACTTTGCGTTTCAGCGTCTGTACATTTATTGAACTTCTGTTTTCTGCTGTACTCTGTTAACGTGTGATCTTTTTTTCCACTTTGATAGTTCACTCGATTCTTTACTTCGTCATTTGTCCTCTAGGATCGGTACATTATCTTCAGTCAGTATCTCTGGACATCGTGAACACTTTATTATGACATCATTTGTTCATTTTCTTTGCTATTTCTCATATTTCTTAAGGGATTTCTTCCTGGATGTTGTCATCATTTCGAGGGTACATTCGATAGGGTTGCCTCAATGGGTATCTCCTTCCAAATACTCACTGTGGTATTGGCACGATAGCTAGGAAAGACAGGGTCTCATGTCTCCAATACAAAGGAGGTAGGGGGCAGGATCTCCTGCAGATGTATACATCTGCTCCTCTACAATAGAGCACATGCTGTTATCAGCAGGGTAGATAGGATACAGCTCTAAAACGGGAGATCGTTGGCTGATTACACGTGCTAGAATGGATTGCCTACAGTTGAGGGGAAATACAGTTAACTGGAGGGGTTGTCTGGATACAGCAAGCTGTCCGTTATGTGAGGAGGTCGAGGAGGATCTAAAGCATTTAATTATTTTCTGCCCAGCATACAGGGACATTAGAAAGTCCACATTACTACCTGTTTTTAGACAGTTCAATTTGCTCTGTTGTCGTCCTGCCTTCCCTTTCTCTTATCTGCGGATTCTGTATGTGTTGCTAGTGACTTGTTATCTTTTTGATGAAAGAGCTAGGTAAAAAAAGGGTGTTTTGGCAGTGTTATGAAGGTCTTTATTGTATTCTTGTTGTCTGTATAATGTATTGTTTCTATTATCTATTGTTGTATTTGTGTCTGTTTGATGGATGTTTGCTTGACGGACTGACTGATATATTTCTCTATAGTTGGACCTTTTTACTATTGGTTCTTTAACAGCTACTACATCCTCCTAGGTGCATCCTTCTACAATGATACAATGTATCCCAGTTGCTATTGGACAACACTATATTTACATCAATAGTTGATAGAACACAACTTGACTGGCCAGTCATTAGCTCACCCGGGCTTAGACACGGTTATGCTGTAGTGGGGAAGGAGAAGTAGGCAAACCACCATGACCTCATGCAAGTAATACTCCCAACTCATTCCCATGCTTGAGGTACATCTAGCATCGTGTTTGTGGCCTTGAGCATATCGTCTTGGTGTCTGGACGTGCTAGGGATATGGCAGGCGCACTATCTAATTGGCCCTTGAAAGAATGACCATTGTTTCGGCCATGTGTGAGGGACCGCTGTGCTAAAATCATGTGAAGTGGCATACAGTAAGGGAGCGGTGTTTTCTGGTGGTGTGGTCGGCACCGTGGCGGGGCCAGGGCCCTGTGTCCAGGGTGGCAGCACTGTGGCGGGGCCAGGGCCCTGTGTCCAGGGTGGCAGCACTGTGGCGGGGCCAGAGCCCTGTGTCCAGGGTGGCAGCACTGTGGCGGGGCCAGAGCCCTGTGTTCAGGGTGGCAGCAGTGTGGCGGGACCAGGGCCCTGTGCCCAGGGTGGCAGCACTGTGGCGGGGCCAGAGCCCTGTGTTCAGGGTGGCAGCAGTGTGGCGGGACCAGGGCCCTGTGCCCAGGGTGGCAGCACTGTGGCGGGGCCAGGGCCCTGTGTCCAGGGTGGCAGCACTGTGGCGGGGCCAGGGCCCTGTGTCCAGGGTGGCAGCAGTGTGGCGGGGCCAGGGCCCTGTGTCCAGGGTGGCAGCAGTGTGGCGGGGCCAGGGCCCTGTGTCCAGGGTGGCAGCACTGTGGCGGGGCCAGGGCCCTGTGTCCAGGGTGGCAGCACTGTGGCGGGGCCAGAGCCCTGTGTCCAGGGTGGCAGCACTGTGGCGGGGCCAGAGCCCTGTGTTCAGGGTGGCAGCAGTGTGGCGGGACCAGGGCCCTGTGCCCAGGGTGGCAGCACTGTGGCGGGGCCAGGGCCCTGTGTCCAGGGTGGCAGCAGTGTGGCGGGGCCAGGGCCCTGTGTCCAGGGTGGCAGCACTGTGGCGGGGCCAGGGCCCTGTGTCCAGGGTGGCAGCACTGTGGCGGGGCCAGGGCCCTGTGTCCAGGGTGGCAGCAGTGTGGCGGGGCCAGGGCCCTGTGTCCAGGGTGGCAGCAGTGTGGCGGGGCCAGGGCCCTGTGTCCAGGGTGACAGCAGTGTGGCGGGCCAGAGCCCTGTGTCCAGGGTGGCAGCACTGTGGCGGGGCCAGGGCCCTGTGTCCAGGGTGGCAGCACTGTGGCGGGGCCAGAGCCCTGTGTCCAGGGTGGCAGCACTGTGGCGGGGCCAGGGCCCTGTGTCCAGGGTGGCAGCACTGTGGCGGGGCCAGAGCCCTGTGTCCAGGGTGGCAGCAGTGTGGCGGGGCCAGGGCCCTGTGTCCAGGGTGGCAGCAGTGTGACGGGGCCAGAGCCCTGTGTCCAGGGTGGCAGCACTGTGGCGGGGCCAGGGCCCTGTGTCCAGGGTGGCAGCAGTGTGGCGGGACCAGAGCCCTGTGTGCCCTGATGCACGCTTTGGATCAGGGTGCTGCCAGTCAAGTTGAGAGATTACGTGTGGAAGGGTATTGAGCAAGTTTCCAAAGTTGCCATTAGTGCCTTTTTTCCCAGTGTTCATATTTTGTTATATTATCTAGGGATGTTCATTATTTATTTGTTATTGTGTTTACCCCTTTTCCTTCCATTTTATCCCCTCAAATTGTTTCCCTTTTCCTCTTCTAAGCATTATGTGCAGTTGTTCTTCATTGAGGGATGGAGTAGTGTTATAATGGAAAGGAACCCCGGCATGTGAAGATGCGGCCGGGGTTCCATATTACAGTACAGTGGTTGGTGGGGCTCCAGTGTGGCGGTGGGGCCACGGGGTCCATCAAAGAATAAACCTACCTTAAGCCACCTGTTTACTGCCCCTACTTCGCATAGCCTTCCCTTGGACCATGCTACGACACAGGCGAAGAAGGTATACATCTCAACTGTCCGTGTTTTACCTTTATGAATACTTTGTGTTTTGGTTTGTAGAAGTGTGAGGTCTGAGTGGGCCCTTTAACCCCGACTCATCCTTGTACAACGGCTGATTGGAATCCTATTTGTTACAGCCGGGATCTGTCAAAATATATCATGATATGATACCATGTCCTGCCATAGTATGCTATGTTATGTCACGATAGGTCATGCCATGACATTTTATGTCATGGCATGGTATTGCATGATCTTCATAGTAGGCTTGACATTCCCAGGGAGTGTGCCTTTAGGGTCCCACCCCTTAAGTTGATGAGGCCCAACAAGGCCAAAATATGTTTGGGGGAGCATGTGGTCTTGTGCAGAAGGGATGTGACCAAGCAGTTTGTGCCGGACTGGCCCATTAGGGGTAGGACCAAGCCTGATTTGCATATGGTCTTGCCCCTTCTGAAGAATGTTGGTCTGGAGGGTTGCCCAGAGCAACGCCAGAAGTTAAGATTCATTCTAAACCTTCTGGTCATCACCCCTTTTATTTTGCTTACTTTAAAAGCAGCCATCAAAGCTGCTGAGAGTCACTGTCATCCTACCGACTAGGGCCCCTTTTCGTCAATAGCTTAAAACCTATGAGCGTGACACCAGCCCGGCTAAACCACCTTTGATTCTTCAATTCTTGGCACACTGGATCACCCGTAATCCTCAGAAAGGGCTGTTGGCCTCCTTGAGGACCTCTCCCTTCCTGCCTTGTCTTCTTCACTGGTTAATACCTCGGTGGAGCTCTGGGAATATCTGTTCCCCGCTCCTCCACCTTCACTGACGCGGCAGAGGAATCTCGTCTGGACCATTGTCCTGAGCAGATCCTCGCTGTCGCTCTCCTGCTTTCCATGTGCCCTCTCTCGCTTGCTTACTATCCTTCTTGGCCGTCTTTCTAAACCCAAATATGGCTCCCCCCTCGATCCCTGTATTGCTCTCTTCCTGACCGAGAGACACTGCTCCACACTTCGCCAAATCAGCGGCAGCTTCTCTTCTGCTGGAAAGGAATCTGCCTGGATCCGCTGCTTCCAGCTGTCTGCCTCCCTATCTGACTGCTACCTGATCGGATTATTGAATCCACTCTTGCTTCTCCAATCTATTTAAGCCGGCTTGCACCTAGGGAGGTGGTATTCAGCCAGTCCGCCAGCTGACCAGAGATGATAAATATTTAGAACCTGATGGTGCCAGTGTTGTGGGATTATCAATGCTGGCACTGCCTGCAGCCTTCCACACCATCAACCGCACAATCCACCTCAACCGCTCTGCGCTGTGGCATTGCTGGAACTTCTGTATGCTGGCCAGTGCTTGAAATGGAAAAAAGGAACTGGGGGAACCCTGTGTTCCTTGGAGGGGTGGGGAGAGGGAGGTGGCGCTGAGGGGCGTGGCCCAAGGCTAGGTCGCGCAATACAGTTTCTCTTCATATACCCAATCCTGGCAATTTGCATGAAGGCAAAGATCAGGGTTTTAAGTGGGCCGGGGCTGCCCCGGACTGAGCCCCGCAGGTTCAGAAATCTCGTTCTGAGGTGAGGCAATCTCCCCTGGCAGCCCCAGCTGCTACATGACAAGGCATTTTTTTCTAAAGCCTGAAGCACTTGCTCATGTGCAAGAGCTTCAGGCTTCAGAAAAAATGCCTTTGGTCCATAATGGTGGTGCCGCACCTGCGAGGCATCCCTTCAAGCAAGAGATGCCCGTGGGCCGGTGCCACCATTATGGAAGAAAGGTGAGGCAGATGGAAGTAGAGGCCTTTTTTTCAAGCTTTAGGAAAAAAGGCCTTGGCTTCCAGCGGCCTTACCTTTTCAGCGGTAATGGTGACGCTGCCCTCCTGGCGATAACGCGGCTTCAGCGCAGATCCGTGAGTGTCGTAGGGAAGCCCCTAGGTTTGGAGACAGGTCAGTGCTCCAGCATGGCATGTATTGCCAGGGCACTGCTGCACTCTTTCGTCCCTTCCTCATCCCCTCACTTGTGGTGTCACACTGGCTTCCTGGGTGTCCAGGCCAGGTTTCATATATGGATGACACCCAGCTGCTCATGCATTTGGGTGTGGACTTGGGTACCATGGCATAGCAATCTCAGGCCTGTTTAACCAGTATATACTGCCGGGTGGGCGGGCGGCGAGTCTCTCAAGTTAAACTCTGACAAGACTTGCATTTCAAGGTGAGTTTAGTCATTCTCTCTTCCATGCTCGTCCTGACTCTTGTCCAACTCCAGTCCTCGAGAGCCGATATCCTGACGGGTTTTCAGGATATCCGCCCTTAATATTCATGAGGAAAAATGTGCCTACATTTACAGTCATTGTATGCAAATGTATCTCATGAATAACGAGGGATATCTCGAAAATCCGACATGGATCCGGCCCTCGAGGGCTGGAGTCGGACAACCTCTAATGTAAATCCTCTTCATGACCTCCAATAACCTCTGTGGGTCCGACGACCTCTGGGCTCAGTCTGTCAATAAAACCCCATTGCTGGCCGCCCTGCCCTGGATCCCTGCCAGCAGAGGGCCCCAGTCTAGACCCTCTGCAATGCTTGGCCCTGGATTTCTCTCCAGCAAGGATAACTGCAGCACTGCATGCTCTCCTCTCGACCCTCAGATATCATTGTTCTTGGAGAAAGGGGGTGGGCTTTCTCTTTTCCTGCACCTGCCCACAGGAACTCCCTACCGCTTCCCATTTGCTCAATCCCAGCATTCAATACCCTTTGCCTTCCCAAGAGAACTGCTTCATGCCATCTCCCATGGTCCAGTGCCAAGAAACCACTTGAGGTGCATGTGGGCACTGTAAAAAGAAACAGAATAGAGTTTGACGTTCGCAGTAACCTCCCACTTTTACACTTTTACACTGCCAGTAAGACTCCAGTTTGATATGCATAGTAACTTGTAGGGTTGTTCTGCAATTGTGCTGGCTCCGGTTTGACTACTATTTGCTCTTGTGAGCGGCTTCACCTCCGCCTAAAGGCTGATTATAAAGAATATACACTCCAAGAGCTAGTCTTCACATTGTGAGACATCTCAGGTGTGAAGCACAGAAGTGCAAGTTCACAAGGGCACAGGTAGTGTTTACACTCAGAGCTCCTGGGAAAGTTGTTATGTGAGTTAGTCTTGTTCTGTTTTACTGGCCAGGTATGCATGCAGATAGAATGTTGGTGTATGTATGATAGCCAATTCAGCAGACTGTTGAGTGAGTGTTGTGTGTGAGTGTTCCATGAAGGTCAGTTGGGGGCCTGAGACGGATGTGAGTGGATGGCCGGTGGGTCTGTCTCTTATCTGTCACTGTCTTCTTTGGTCCTCTCTGCCTGTCATGTGCATACCGGCAAGCAGCTGGAAATGGACATATGTAACTCATGCCTCAAGCCTCATGCCTCATGCCTCAAGGAAGCATGGGTCCGACCTCTCATAAAAAAACCTACACTTGACCCCACCTCCCCCAATAACTACCGCCCCATTACCACAGTCCCATTCCTCCTCAAGATTCTAGACAAAGCAGCCTACCTGCAGGTCCAGCACTTCCTCGAAGAGCATAACCTCCTAGGACTGAGACAATCTGGCTTTCGCCCTAGGCACGGGACAGAGACCACCCTACTCGACCTCAAAAACTAAATGGATGATGCAAGGGACCAAGGCAAACCTGTCCTACTCCTTTTCCTCGATCTCTCGGCAGCTTTTGATCTTGTTGATCACGACATCCTCTGCCATCACCTTACCTCCACAGCCAACTTCTCCCAAGAAGCCACCACATGGATCACCTCCTTCCTCCAAGGCAGGACCATGCAGGTCTTCTCTGACCTAGCCACGGCGTCACCCACCATCGTGCTATGTGGTGTGCCCCAAGGCTCCTGCCTCTCCCCCACCCTATACAACATCTTTACCCGCCCTCTCTTCCTTATCCTCGACGCCATGGGCATCTCTTACACCAACTACGCCGACGACGCACAGATCCTTCTCACACTAATAGGCGACTATGACACTGACTGCGCTACTCTCAATAACATTTACAACACAATCCAAATGTGGATGGCCATCAACGCCCTTTGCCTTAACTCCGACAAAACTGAGCTCTTACTCGTAGGCTCCCCTGACACCCTCAAGAAACTTGACGCCCAGTTTAGCCACTTTACCATTAACTCTATCAGAATTCCAGTACTGGACACGGTAAAAACGCTAGACGTCTATCTAGACTCTAACTTATCTATGACCGGACAAGTAAACGCCATCGCCTCCTCTGCTGCTTACCATGCAAAACTCCTCAACGCAATCAGACCTTATCTGTCAAAAGACTCATGCACCAACATAGCCAGAGCCATAACTGGTTCGCGGCTAGACTACTGCAATGTTCTTTTCCTAAGGACCTCCAACAAAAACCTCGAGAAGCTGCAAGTAATCCAGAACAGTGCTGCACAAGGCATTGTCAAGAGAGAGCACATCACCGCTGCCAGAAAAGCGTCCCATTGGCTCCCCATAAAGGAAAGGATTACATTCAAAGCTCTAAGCATCACCCACAAATGTGTCCATCTCTCAGCTCCAGTGTACCTATCCCAGAGAATCCACCCGGTCTCCTCCACAAGACCCACTAGGGCACCCTATGCAAACATGCTTTCAGTACCTAGGGTAAAAAGAGCCAGAGCAGGGGGCTCCAGCTTCCCTTACCTTGCTGCCTTACACTGGAACACCCTTCCCACCTCCCTGCAATCTGAACCTTCACTGACTGATTTTCGTAAAGCCATGAAAACTACCCTGTTCACCTACCCAACACTATATGTCCAAGTTCTCATGAATAACATGTATGATGCATTATGTTGCATGATACCACCTATAGCCGATCACAGGTCCCTGCCTTACTGTAACCCAAGGCACAACCTGTACCCAGTGTAACTAAGTCTCCTTACAAGTAACAGCGCCACAATGCCCCTGGGCTGCCTGCGCGCTATATAAATGTAATAAATAAATAAATAATAACTACATATAATAAAGTATTCTGGTTCAACTTACATGGCTCCACAGCTGGTCTGTACCACTCCTGCTACAGAGACGCAGCACCATATTGAAGTAAGGAGAGTTGTGGGAGGGGGAAGAAGCTGATGGGACGGCCGGCGTATCGGAGAGGCCCGGGAGTACCACACCAGGAAGAGAGAACGCCTGCTACAGAGACGCAGCACCATATTGAAGTAAGGAGAGTTGTGGGAGGGGAAGAAGCTGATGGGACGGCCGGCGTATCGGAGAGGCCCGGGAGTTCTTTTCACTCCGACGCCGGCTCTGAAATGTTGACGTCAGCACTCTGCTAACAACGCGCCTACATTTACAATGATGCCGCGTGGCCATCTCCATGGTAACGCCAGCGCCCTGGCGGATCCAAGTGCTTTTGAAGAAAGGCACCAGCAACGTGCCTATGGATGACGTCACGGAGGACGTTTTGTAAAGGGAAAAAATTAGATTCACAATGTCATGGATGGGACATGACCTGTGTGTGCGCACTGCATCGTCTACGGACCTCAGAAGTAGAATATAATGATGAGCTTAAAAAAATGTTTTAAAAAATAAAAGAGACATCAGTTTTTATGTTTACAGAAATGCAGAAAGATCGGGGAATTGCCAATGAAGTATTTCCAGTCACAAGTAACGAAGTCACGAATGATTTAAGGGTTTCCTGGCTAAGAGCAAACCAACGTCAAATGACTTTGGACCATTTTTATTCTGTGATAGAAGTTTTTTTTTGTTTTTGGAAAGAGACAAAATTTCCTCCAATCACATCAGTGTGGCTATTGACCTACATGTTTGTTTTGCAGTTTTTTTTTCCGGTACGTGTTGGTACTGATCACACTGACACACAAGGAGTGAAGTAGTATTTTCAGCATGGGAGAATGATGGTTCATATACTAAGGGAATTAGAAGGAATTCTTAAATGGGTCCAAATCATTTTAAAGTAAATAATAAGGGAATTTAAATAAAATCAGTGCAACATTGGTTTCATTGTGCTAGTTGTGATTTCACGGCGCAGCTCTACATCAACGTGGTCGAGGATATACTTAGCGAAAAGGGTTGGTTGGGAAACGTTCATATCGGACATCAAAAATAAAATGTTCTCTTAGGACCTGCAACTCTGTGTTTCTGAGCAGTGAGCGTAGCTTTATCAGGAGAAATAGTGTTTCACAGATTCAATATTCTAAGGGCCTCATCATGAGTTGGGCGCTAACTCCGCCTGCCGGGGCTATAAGCCCTACCGCCAAACCCCCGTCGCTATTAGTGCCGGGTCACGGGTTTGGTGGAACAGTTAAGTCCCCATTCCCCAATGAGCCCAATGGGGAATGTTCAGTGCTATTAACGCTGGCAATAGCGCCGAAAAGTGTGAAAATCGCAGGGGGGGGGGGTGGAAATCTGCCAAGCCCGTAATTTGGCCGACCCTTAAATGCGACGGTTAATAGCGTTACCGCTGGATTTAAGGGTTAGAGCCAAACTCGTGATGAGTCCATTGTTTAAGTGATGTGGGGTGTTAGTGTACAGTGGTGAGAGGTTCAATAGTCCGTTTTGTGCCGTTATCTTGTTGGTTTGTGTCTAAGTGTCGCGGGCCACTGTCACCATATCACTCGTTTGTCATCTGTTACCAAGTACCACATGTTTTGTTGGTACTAGACAAGCTCTAGTCTTTAGGGCAGATTCAATTAGTTGTGTTTAGAGTAAAGGAGGAAAGTGAAGAATTAGAACTGTTGTTTAGCGTCTGGGGGGTCCCAGGGTGCATCCTCACAGCATAGGCTTGCGCCTGGTTGTTAGGGTAAAGATGTTTATTCCTGCCTGCGATAGAACGGCGACAGAGGATGTAGGGAAACGCCCAGGTCTGTCCTCCTAAAGGACATTAAAAAAAAAAGATCGTGGATAAGATATAAAGGAAACTGGGCAGTAAAAAGTAAATAATAGTTATTATGCACAGAGCGCAAAAGGCAAAAAGAGCAAATTGTGCACGGACTGAAAAGTCAAAAAAAGGAGAACTTGTGCAAGGACTGAAAAGACAAAAATAGAAGCACTTGTGCAGTGTAACAACGCATGGACTGCCCTCTTTCATGAGCATTTTAAAGTGGATTTAAGTTGATGCATTTTGCACGTAGCTATGTGTACAAATGTTGGCCAATTGGTCTTACTTTCTCTTTACAGTTTAGCTAGTAATGTTCATTCGTATTGTTCATTATCTATATTTCGCTTTTGGTGCCATCAGGGGCCTCTCATCAGTTCATTTGTTACATGTTTTTGTGAGGATTAGTGTGCTGTGGAATGGTGATAGTGCATGTGGTTGTGTATGCTTGTGGGTTACGTGTGCATGAACGCAAGTGCGATTACACTTGGGCGTATGTGGCATGGGTGGAGGATGAATGAATATGGTTCGCTTCCAAGTTGTCATGTTGGGTGTGACATGACACCACCTGTGTGTTAGAGGTTTGCCTGCACGTGCTGTTTTGCTGCCTTGTCCCATTTATTCTGCTCATTTATGTTGCGTGTGGTTTGTGCATGCAGAATGCAAAGATAGGTTGTTGTGGCAGTGTAGGGTGCTTGGTGACAGTTGCAAGGCGATAATGCTATGAAGTGATACTTCTGTGAGCCTGTCCGGCTTGGGTGATGTTTGGGATCTGATTGCCATTGTTTGTGTCTGGAATGTGAGGGTTGATGTTGGTGGATTACGTACCCCTTCTGTGTTGGTTGTTCCTGATATGGGCAACAACACCTTCCCTGGGTGTCAGTTTCCCACTCTGGCTCTGCATCAATGTTTTGCATTGCATCCGGGTCTGGTGTTTGGCGAGCCATGATCCCTCCCCCATCTGGTTCCACACCTTTTTGTGTGTAGTTGGTTCCTTGCGTGTAACCCTCTGGGTCTTTGTGCATTCCAGGGGTGGCTGCTCCGGATGGAAGGTTGTTGGTTCTGGAAGAGGAATGCTGTGTGTCTCTGCAGTGCTTGGTTGGGTGTACTGTGTGTGAGTTGTGTATGAAAGGGAGATGTGGTGGAAGGAGATGTTTTAATGTTAGCCTTCTTCTGTATCACTTGCCAGGCATGCATGCTGATAGAATGTTGGTGCATGTATGATGGACAGGGCAGGAGACTGTTGAGTGAGTGTTGTGTGTGAGTGTTCCATGAAGGTCAGTTGGGGGCCTGAGACGGATGTGAGAGGATGGCCGGCGGGTCTGTCTTTAATCTGTCACTGTCTGCCTTGGTCCTGTCTACCTGTCATGTACATACCTGCGAGTAACTGGAGTTGTACATATGTAACTATGTATAATACAGTAACCTGGTTCAACTTATATGACTCCACAGCTGGTCGGTTTGTTATCCAAGAGAGCCCTACACACCACCTTAACAAAAGTGCCGGGGCCAATCTACAGATCAGAAGCAGCGGCTTCTTACCCAGCCTGTGATTTATTAGAAGACCCAATGGAAGCAGTGGGAGCCAACAGACATGAGAAAGTAAGGAAAAGCTGGAGACCATGCAGGGCCACAGCGCTGAGAAGAGGCAGGAAATGTGTACAGCACATAGGCTTGGTAGGTATTATCTCAAACTCAGTAATTCTATATGAAGAGTTGTCAGGTAGGAGCTGGGGACGTTGCAGAAGAAATGAGTATATGAAGACGGGAACCTGGAGGGACGGGATAGAGAGGAGAACACAGAGTGGGGGAAGGAGAGGGAACTCAGAGTGGGGAAGGAGCTGGAAATCAGAGTGAGGGAAGGAGAGGGAACTCAGAGTGGGCCAAGGAGAGGGCACTGAGAGTGGGGAAGGAGCTGGAAATCAGTGTGGGGGGAGGAGAGGGCACTCAGAGTGGTGGAAGGAGAGAATAACTCAGAGTAGGTGAAGAAGAAATAACTCAGAGTGGGGGAAGGAGATGGCACTCAGAGAGGGGAAAGGAGAGGGAACTCTAAGTGGGGGAAGGAGAGGAGAACACAGAGTGGGGGAAGGAGAGGGATAACGCAGAGAGAGGGGAGGGGAAGAAGCTCAGAGTGGGTGAAGGAGAGGGAACTCAAAGTGGGGGAAGCAGAGGGAAACAGAGTGGGGGAAGGAAAGGGAACTCAAAGTGGGGGAAGGAGAGAAGAATATAGAGTGGGCGAAGGAGAGAAACCTCAAAGTGGGGGAAGGAGATGGAAATCAGAGTGGGGGAAGGAGAGGGAAATCAGAGTGAGTGAAGGAGGGTGAACACAAAGCGGTGGAAGGAGAAGGAACTCAGAGCGGGGAAGGAGAAGGAACTCAGCGTGGGGGAAGGAGAGGGAAATCAGAGCTGGGAAAGGAGAGTGAAAACAGAGTGGGCGAATGAGAGGGAACTCAGATCAGTGGAAGGAGAGAAGAACATAGAGCGGGGGAAGGAGAGGGAACTCAGAGCAGGGGAAGGAGAGGGAAACCAGAGTGGGGGAATGAGATGGAACTCAGAGTGGGGGAAGAGAGGAGAACACAGAGTGGGGGAATGAGGGGGAAGTCAGAGTGGAGAAAGGAGAGGGAACCCAGAGTGAGGGAAGGAGAGGGAACTCAGAGTGGGCCAAGGAGCGGGCACTCAGAGTGGGGGAAGGAGCTGGAAATCAATGTGGGGGAATGAGATGGAACTCAGAGTGGGGTATGGAGAGGAGAACACAGAGTGGGGGGAGGAGAGGGCACTCAGAGTGGGCGAAGGAGAGAGAACTCAGAGTGGGGGATGGAGATGAGAACCCAGAGTGGGGGAGGAGAGGGCACTCAGAGTGGGCGAAGGAGAGGGAACTCAGAGTGGGGGATGGAGAGGATAACACAGAGTGTGGGGAGGATAGGAGAACACAGAGTGGGTGAAGGAGAGGGAATTCAGAGTGGGGAAAGGAGAGGAGAACACAGAGTGGGGGAAGGAGAGGAGAACACAGAGTGGGGGAAGGAGAGGAACTCAGAGTGGGGGAAGGAGCTGGAAATTAGTGTGGGGGAGGAGAGGATAACTCAGTGAGAGGGGAGGGGAGATCAGAGGGGGTGAAGGAGAGGCAACTCAGAGTGGGGGAAGGAGAGGGAACTCAGAGTGGGAGAAGGAGAGAATAACTCAGAGTGGGTGAAGAAGAAATAGAGTGGGGGAAGGAGATGGCACTCAGAGAGTGAAAAGGAGAGGGAACTCTAAGTGGGGGAAGGAGAGGAGAACACAGAGTGGGGGAAGGAGAAGGAACTCAAAGTGGGGGAAGGAGAGGAGAATATAGAGTGGGAGAAGGAGAGAAAACTCAAAGTGGGGGAAGGAGATGGAAATCAGAGTGGGGAAAGGAGAGGGAAATCAGAGTGAGTGAAGGAGGGTGAACACAAAGCGGTGGAAGGAGAAGGAACTCAGAGCGGGGAAGGAGAAGGAACTCAGAGTGGGGGAAGGAGAGGGAAATCAGAGCTGGGAAAGGAGAGGGAAATCAGAGCTGGGAAAGGAGAGGGAAAACAGAGTGGGCGAATGAGAGGGAACTCAGATCAGTGGAAGGAGAGGAGAACATAGAGCGGGGGAAGGAGAGGGAACTCAGGGCAGGGTAAGGAGAGGGAAACCAGAGTGGGGGAATGAGAGGGAACTCAGAGTGGGGGAAGGAGAGGAGAACGCAGAGTGGGGGAACGAGGGGGAAGTCAGAGTGGAGGAAGGAGAGGGAACTCAGAGCGGGGAAGGAGAGGGAACTTAGTGAGGGGGAAGGAGAGGGAACTCAAAGTGGGGAAAGCAGAGGAGAACATATAGTTGGGGAAGGAGAGGGGAACATAAAGGCGGGGAAGGAGAGGGAACTCAGAGTGGGTGATGGAGAGGGAACTCAGAGGGAGGGAAGGAGAGGGAACCCAAA
Source organism: Ambystoma mexicanum (assembly GCF_040938575.1). NCBI lineage: Eukaryota > Metazoa > Chordata > Amphibia > Caudata > Ambystomatidae > Ambystoma > Ambystoma mexicanum. The sequence continues at coordinate 1,503,476,621 of NC_090922.1, read as the reverse complement.
GTGGGGAAAAAGAGGAGAACTCAGAGGGAAGGGAATGAGAACACAGAGTGGGGGAAGCAGAGGATAACACAGAGCAGTTGAAGGAGAGGAGAACACAGAGCGGGGGAAGGAGAGGGAGTTTAAAGTTGGGGAAGGAGAGGGAAATCAGAGTGGGGGAAGGAGAGGAAAATCAGAGTGGGTGAAGGAGATTGAAATCCGAGTGGGGGAAGGAGAGGGAAATCAGAGTGGGTGAAGGAGATTGAAATCAGAGTGGGGGAAGGAGAGGGAACTCAGATTAGTGGAAGGAGAGGAGAACATACAGTTGGGGAAGGAGAGAGGAACACAGAGCGGGGAAAGGACAAGGAACTCAGAGCGGTGAAAGGAGAAGGAAATCAGAATTTGGGAAGAAAAGGGTACTCAGAGTGGGGGAAGGAGAGGAGAACATAGAGAGGGAGAAGGGAAGGAGAACACAGAGTGGGGGAAGAGAGGGAACACGCAGCGGGGCAAGGAGAGGGAACTCAGGAAGGAGAGGGAATGCAGAGTGGTGGAAGGAGAGGAAAATCAGAGTGTGGGAAGGAGAGGGACTCAGAGGGTGGGAAGGAGAGGAGAACTCAGAGTTGGGGAAGCAAAGGAGACCACAGAGCAGGTGAAAAAAGGAGAACACAGAGCATGGGAAGAAAAGGAGAACACAGAGCAGGTGAAGAAAAGGAGAACACAGAGCATGGGAAGGAGAGGGAGCTCAGAATGGGGGAAGGAGAGGAGAATATAGAGTGGGGTAAGGAGAGGGAGCTCAAAGTGGGGGAAGAAGAGGGAAATCAGAGTGGGTGTAGGAGAGTGAACTCAGAGTGGGGGAAGGAGAGGTAACTCAGAGTGGCGGAAGGAGAGGAGAACATAGAGTTGGGTAGGAGAGAGGAGTGCAGAGTCGGGAAAGGACAAGGAACTCAAAGCGGGGAAGGAGAGGGAACTCAGAGCAGAGAAAGGAGAGGGAACTCAGACTTGGAGAAGGAGCGGGAACTCAGAGTGGGGGAAGGAGAGGGAAATTAGAGTGGGAGAAAGAGAATGAACTCAGAGAAGGGGAAACAGAGGGAACTCAGAGAGGGGAAGGAACTCATAGCAGGCGGAGGAGAGGTAACACATAGCGGGGAAGGAGAGGGAACTCAGACTGGGGGAAGGAGAGGGAACTCAGACTTGGGGAAGGAGCAGGAACTCAGAGTTGGGTAAGGCGAGGGAAATTAGAGTGGGGGAAGGAGAGTGAACTCAGAGAAGCGGAAGGAGTGGGAACTCAGAGTGGGGGAAGGAGAAGGAACTCAGCGTGGTGGAAGGAAAAGGAACTCAGAGTGGGTGAAGGAGAGGATATTAAAGTGGGTGAAGGAGAGGGAACTCAGAGTGTGAGAAGGAGAGGGGACTCAGAGTGGGAGAAGGAGAGTGAAATTAGAGTGGGGTGTACTGAGAGACCCCCGGCTGGCCCATAGAGTTGGGGTTTGCTCTGCAGCACTTTAAGATGAGATAGCTGCACCTCGAGATGGATGGGGGTGCAGGGTCTCTTACTCCAACACCAATCAATAAGGACAACTCAATGGTTTGGCAAAGGGGAGTCAATTTAATGACAAGTACAAAAAATGGGGAAACATGGAAATCGACAGCAGTGCGACAGCCCGTCTCGCTTCAACTCCCCCGAATTTCATACAAAACATAACTTTTATACTCAAAACGCGTCATAATGTGACGTGTAACACTCAAAAGTTAACATGCAATTCTATTGGTTGGAAAAAGGTCACTTTAATATAGGTGCTATATCTTTATATGGTAAAGGAGTGAGGGGATTGGGTAAATACTGTCAGGTGGGCATCTAGGCCCTTCATTCATAAAGGACTACTGTAAACATCACAAAAAGCACGACGTCCCATTGGTTCTACTAACTATAGGACCCTAGATTGTGTGGTCCATTGTGATTAGGTTGGCACCAACCCCATGCATAACTCTCCACTTTGCCTAGCAGCAAGCAGAATATTCATCCAGGTGCAGGGTGCCCCCTCAGCTACCCAGCCTTCCTCCAATTAAGGTTACCATCAATCATCACTTCAACAACAATGTCTCAATTATGTTACTGTGGTTGGCCTCGAAACTGCATCTTCTGTCTGGAAGAGTTCTGATATCTCTGTCAGGGTGGATGCCAAGCGTAGGTGTGAACTTGTTTCTCCTCTCGCTCAGCTGGTCATGTGCTAGTACACCATGGATTTTCCTCGTTTCTTTAAATTTATGCATTTGATTTTCGTTTCACCCTGCCACCTGTCTTGGCTTTCTTATCTCGATTCTTCAGAGGCAGGATATTCTGTTCTTTGCTTTAAAGTAGCTACTGTCTACAGCTTCTATCTATGTGACCTCGGCTTCCCTGGCACGAGCTGCCTCTGCCGAGTTTCGATTCAGCTTTTTTCCTCTTGATGCTAGAACATGGAACTTCTTGCGTTTGGCCTGTAATAACCTGAGTTTGTTCTGCTTTTTATGCAAAGTGGACCCACACTTATAATATTGTGCTTCATTTTGAGGTAGATTATATACAATGGCGCTTGCCGCTCTATTCTTCTACTTAGCATAGCAAGCCGCACTGTTCTCTTTAGCTTCATGTGGTTCCAAGCATATGCACATGCGTAAACTAATCGACTGTCTTTATTTTGATTAAAGCTCAACTCTCTTACGCTTTGATTGTTTATTTATTTTTTTTTATTTTTTTTACATTTTTAAAGCACTCACACAGCCCACAGGCATCGAGGCGCTGTTACAGGAATTGTTTGTTTTTTGGATGCGTAATTGTTTTTTTTTTGTCTTAGTTGCGTATTTATAGCACGCTTAAACACCCAGAGGTTTCTGAGCACGGACCATGGGATCGAACCTGTGTTGCTTCGTGTCGTCTTCCTTCCAAGGCGCGCACGTTGCCGCTGAGCTATCCTCCCGGGACATTGTAACGCTCACCTGGTATTCATGGGGACGTAACTCAGCCTGTTCTGACCTCTTACGACCTCAAACCCTTCCATAGAGGCTATTCGACTGGAGACTGGGCCTGAAACACAGGATTGGTAGAGTTTAACTCCCTATTGTCTCTGTGTGCTTGAACCCCTTCTTCCCCAGGGTCCAACCCTTCCCTTTGATCCACAGCTCACCTTCTTTTCTTGGATAGTGTGCTCTCCATCCTGCCTTCAGCGCAGGGGCGCGTTGATTGATGCGGGCTCGTTGCTGCGTAGTTACTTCACTGGCAAGGGTCCGACAGGTAAGTATAAGGAGTCTTTTGAACAGTTCTCTAACTTCGTTCCTTTCCTTCCTTAGATGATGGCCGGCGTCCGGGGATGGCGGCATGCTGCTGAGATGAGTAGCGCTGAAGGTGAGTGAGAACGCAATGCCCAATGCACCCCTTTTGTATTTGCATTGAACTGAGTTCTATTTCGGTGTCTTTTATGTGCCGCAAAGTTTTCAGCGTGGATGCCGGTTATGAAGAACAAATGCGGTGGGTAAGCGCGGTATGCGTCGCCTCTAGATATTTCCATGCTAACCTGGAGTGTCTTTTCCCTCTTGCAGATGATTGAGAAGTTCCGGAGACAGAGTTCCCCAGAGCGGCTGGGATTCAGGTAAGCGTTTGAAGCTCGTACAGTATTTAAAAATAAGCGAAGATTTGCAGAATGCTTACTAATGCCTTTTTCTGTTCTTTTCCCTTTTCCTTAGGAAGCGGCGTGCCAGGATGGGAATGACACCGTGAAGATGCCCGCAGAACAGAAGGAGCGATGAATGATGGGCAGAAGCGCTGCAAGGTAAGGCTGTTCCTAACGGTGATCTTGTTCTTCCAGGAGCTAATCGCAGAAGAAAGATGCAGGCCTACTGGAGACCGATCCGAACACTGTGAGTGTCACGCTGCAGGTGCAGAAAACGCAAAGCATGTTTCTCAGCCTGGGAGTGGCTTAAAGAGTCTCTGGGTATCCCAGGTGCTGAACCACACCCAAAAGACTAGACCGCACATGCAGTTCTGGAAACCGAAATACGTGGGGGCATCCATCTTGTCCCATCAATGCACTACAAGTCCAATCCCCAATGCTATCCTATAGGAGTGAGAGAGTCTAGTGCCACAAGCGCCAAGTCTGACTCCAAGTGGGTCTTTGGAGGGATGGAGATGCCCTTGAGGGCCATGTAGGTGATTGTGGCCTGGCTCCAGCCTGACATCTTGGAGGGCTAGGGACATGAGGGGCAGGAATCATGACATTGATAGCTTTCTATCACTTTAAGCTCACAATCCCTTTTCCCAGGGCGTTTCGTCTCTTTGTGTCATTCTTGGTTCATCATTTGTTCTATCTGTGAGTCCGTCCAGGCTGTCGTGACGTCACCATTCACCCTCCATTAAGTATTTTCTGGTTTCTTCCTATACCGTACTTAATCAATCTTTATTTCTTTTCATTTGCTGGTAGGGCTTTCTCAATGGGTACCTTACTGCCCATGGTTGTCTGGTTATTGGTACTTCAATAGGTATTGTTCTTCTAATAGGTACTGGGCAGAGCCCCACTGCGGCTCTCTGCTGGTTTATTTGCTCATCATACGTCACATATCTCAGTGTGAACGTTCCTGGTACTTCAAAATGAGCGACTGGAGTGCAGGCTATATTTGGGACCTCCTCTACAGGGAGAAGGAGAAGGAACTCAGAGAAGGGGAAGAGAGGGAAGTCAGAGAGTGGGAAAGAGAAGGAACTCAGAGTGGCGGAAGGAGAGGAGAACTCAGAGTGGATGAAGGAGAGGAGATCACAGAGTGGCATAAGGAGATGGAACTCAGAGTGGGGGAAGGAGAAGGAACTCAGAGGGTGGGAAGCAGAGGGAACTCAGACTGGGGGTACTAGAGGGAACTCAGAGTGGGGGAAGGAGAGGAGAACACAGAGTGGGGGAAGAAGAGGAGACCACAGAGTGGTGGAAGGAGAGGGAACTCATAGTGGGGGGAGGAGAGTGAAATTAGAGTGGGGGAAGGAGAGTCAACACAGAGAAGGGGAAAGAGAGGGAACTCAGGGAGGGGGAAGGAGAACAAACTCAGAGTGGGGGAAGGCAAGGTAACTCACAGTGGGAGACGAAGAGCGAAATTAGAGTGGGGAAGAAGAACGAACTCAGAGAAGGGGCAGTAGAGGGAACTCACAGAGGGGGAAGGAGCAGGAACTCAGAGTGGGGGAAGGTGAGAGAACTCAGAGTGGGGGACGGAGAGAAGAACATAGATTGACAGAAGCAGAGGGTACTCAGAGCAGGGGAAGGAGAGGGAACTCAGAACATTTCCCCAGCCGCGTCTCGTTGGGTTGCATACTTTCTCAATCTCAACAATAGAGAAAGTAGTGTTTGCTCTCAGACAGCTGAGGCCGATGCTATACCAATCGAATTTGGCATCCATCAGGGGGCAAGTCTCTCTCCATGTCCATACAATATTTTCATGGCCCCTTTTTTTGCATTGTTGGAGCAGGAAGGGATTTGGTTTGCCAGTTTTGCGAACGACACGCAGTGCATTATCCCGCTATCAGGTTCTCACAACCAAGACAAAGTTAACTTGGATAAAGCTTATGCTAGCATTGAAAACGGGATGGTTTTGAATGGCCTGGCACTTAACAGGCCCAAGACTGAACTCCTGATCGTTGGTACGCAGTCTTCAGTACCTAAGGTGGGCCCGCCCTATGAGGGTTTTCAACTAGGTTATGTGAAGATCATCCCACTCAAGAAAGTTAAATCTGTAAGGGTTACTTTCCATCAGAATTAGACCACGAAGGCTCACGTGGGGAGCTTGGTCTAGGTGGCTGCATATTATCTTAAACTACTTGCTCACCTGCTTCCCTTCATAACCCAGACCAATGCTGAGACTCTAGCCAGAGCCATCGTGAGTTCCAAACTGGATTACTGCTGTAGCCTATTGAGAGGTATCAGCAAAGCAGAGTCCAACAGACTTCAAGTGACACTAAACGGGGGATGTGAGGGTTGTAATGGGCCTCTCTAGACCCAGTCACGTGTCAGAGGCCAGAAGAGCCTCACATTGGCTGCCAGTTGAGGCGCAAATTCTTTGCTGCCTCCTTATGATCACATTAAAGGGCACACTGGGTATCATGCCAGGCAATCTGAAGGAACTCATCGTGATCAAGGCCGCTAGCAGAGCCCTCAGATCTAATAACCACAAGCTACTAGTGATCGCAAGATGTAGATCCAAAAAGATGGAAAGGGGGGATTTCTGTGTGGCTGCCCCCTCGACTTGGAATGATCTCCCGTTCAATCTTAGGCTCCAGACCAAGCTCGAGATGTTGAAGCAAAAATTGAAAACTGGGCTGTTTACCTAAATCTTCCTCCTGGCTTATCTTTCAGAATCTCCCCATGGCACTTTCAGGTCTTTTGATCTCGATGCCCCTCTGCTTTAATGTTTGTCAGCACCCTCATGCCCCCGGGTCCATTGTTGCACTATACAAATTAATTAAAGTAAAGTGAAGTGGGAAGCAGAGCGAACTCTGACTGGGGGAAGGAGAGGGAATTCTGAGGGTGGGAAGGAGTGCAAAATTAGAGTGGGGGAAGGAGAGTGAACTCAGATAAAGGGAAAGACAGGGAACTCAGAGAGGGGGAAGGAGAAGGCTCTCAGAGTGTGGGAAGGAGAGTAACATTAGAGTGAGGGAAGGAGAGGAAACTCAGAGTAAGGGAGGGAACTCAGTGGGAGAGGGAGCCCAGACTGGGGGAAGGCTGGTGAAATTAGAGTATGGGAAGGAGAGGGAACTCGAAGCGTGGGAAAGAGAGTGATCTCAGAGCATGGGAAAGAGAGGGAACTCAGTTTGGGGGGGAGAGAGGGAACTCATAGTATGGAAGGAGAGGGAACTCAGAGTGGGAGAAGTGGAGGAAACTCAGAGTGGGAAAGGTAAGGGAATTCAGAGTGGGGAAAGGTGAAGGAACTAAGAGTGGGGGAAGGTGAGGGAACTCAGAGTGGTGGAAGGAGAGGGAACTCCAAGTGGGGGAAAGAGAGGGAACTCAGAGTGGGGCACGTGATGGAACTTAAAGTAGGGGAAGGAGAGTGAACTCAGAGCGTGGGACGGAGAGTGAACTGAGAGAAGGCTGTAGAGGAGCAGCTGTATACTTCTGCAGGAGACCTCACCCCCCTAGCTCCCCTGTATTGGAGACATGAGACCGTGCCTTGTCTGACACCGGCTATCGTACCAATACTGCAGCGAGTATTTGGAAGGAGATACCCATTTATTCTTTTTTTTTTATTGGTCATTTATATAGCACCTATGCACTTAAACAAGCATTTCAAATTGCTCCAATGCGGGGAGAGGGAGTAAAAAGATGACATTCCTAATAGGCAATGGGTCATTCCGAATGGACAATTGCTATGCGTTAGAGGTACAACATAGAACAAAATACAGACTGATTACAACATATGAACATAAATTAGTGTACGTGCCTGACGGTTGTTGAAACAGTGCAAGAGATTTCACTTAAAATAAGGGAGAGAAGGGGAGGATAAGATGAACAGAACAATCAGACTATCATCGTGCACTTCTGATAGTGTTAAGTGCTTCAGCCCTAGCAGAGAGAACGGGGGAGAGGTGGCAGGAAGAGGCTTTCTAATTGAGAGCAGAAACAAAAGTGGCAACAGTTGTAAAGGAAACCTAAAGCCAATTTCTAGCTGGGGCACACAGTGGGCACAGAAAGGAAAATGGCAACAGGAGAATAGTCAATGGAATCGGGTTAGGTGAGTTGCCAACTCACAGTAAGACTGAAGGAGTGCAAGAGGTTCTTGGGGGCCAGGCACTGTTCTCAAAGTCAGGAGACTTTGTTGTGGTGTGCAGACGCCATGAGGAAGTAAGAGGGTGGCTTCAGCGCCCTCCATGCCCAGACAGCACCGACAGGGCCATTAAAAGAGGGCCTTGGAAAGAGGGGCCGGCTATCGCCTGCCGGCTTCCCGGATTGGCCCTGTAGATGCAGGCTGGGCCAGTCAGTGCTGGGGCAGGTCAGGGACTCCAGTAGTGCATGTTGCGGCGGCCATGATGAAATGTGGCTTGTAAAGGAAATCAGAATAGCCCAAGTGGGCTTTGCCACGAGGTACCAGAACAAATAAGACAAAATGCACAAACTCTGGAATGCAGGGCTGCAAGGTATTATTTAGAGCTACATCAGGCACCATTTGTGGAATAATGAACAATGCAGAGTGCTCAGCGCTGCAGCATGTAAAAATAGCACCGCCCACAAACCAAGGCCTCGTGGGCTTACCTCGATGTTAAGCCGGCAAATGCTGCTCCTGTAACCTCATAGAGAAGGAGGGAATCCCTGGATGTTACGCTCGTTGCTGTGAAGAAAGAAGAAAGGAGAAAAAAATAGAGAGTGCAAATGAGGAACAGACAGGACCTTTAGACAAGTCTATCGAATGCATCCCCGAAGTGATGAAAACTTGCAGGAAGAACTCCCTGAAGGAATACAGAAAGAGCTATGCACATGAATGGATGACATCATAAGAAAGTATGCATGACGTCCCGAGATACTGAAAGGAGACACTGTATGGATCCTACAGGACAAATGACGAAGTAAAGAAAGTAAAGAATCAAGTGGCCTATCAAAGTGGAAAAGAAGATTACAGGTTAACAAAGTGCTGCGGAAAACAGAAGTTCAATGAATGTACAGATGCTGAAACGCAAGGTAGACCAACTCATCGTATAGGCTAGCTATGAGTAGTGAATAGAATGCAGGTGAAGACGCCACTGTACAGAAACTGGACATTGGTATCATGAAATGAATAAGCCAGAAACCATGAAGGGAGAATGAAAAGCTGTGTCACAGCAGAATAGCAGGTCCTTGGAACTGCGTGATGAGGCTGTCTGGTGAGTCAAGATCTTAGAAGACGAGGTCAGTTATCTACCCTGAAGCGGAGACCAATGAGTGTGCGGTTGATGAATCCTCTCACGTTAAGGTACAAGAAAGAACACAAAGGATGCCAAGGCATGGGTGATGAGAGATGCTGGGCTATTTGAGTGCTGAGGCAGCTTCATGTCCTATCTCCCTGCACCTGGGTCTGAGCTTACGTGCTGCTAAATGAACCGAATGTTCCAGAAATGGCACAAGCGTGCCAAACAATTGTATTAGTCCGTATAATGAAATACTGTATAGTTCCGGAGACCTATGAAACACAATGAGCCTCATTACGACCCTGGAGGTAGCCATGGCACTTTTTGTAGCATGGCTACCCCCATTCCGAGTACCTGGTCCGGGTTCCTGGAATGGGGAAATACCGGGCCATTCTGAACTTGGAGGGCCCGGTATTTACCCATTCCAGGGTAAATCCAGAGGGGAAGATAGAGTGGGGGGGGTGTGGGTGGAGCAGAGAACCCCGGGCAGGGGATGACAATCTGGCGTGAATGTATGACGCTTTTTATATGACGCACAAAGTAATTACAGAGCCTGGATTCTCGGACCCCCTCTCTTGCAAATTCCTCAGTCCCAGGACGGTACCAAAACACCCCGAGGCACAATTCTCCCAAAATGGACACTTCTGCTGAGATCAAAATGCAACCTTTGTATTCCCCGTTTTTTCTCCATTTCAGGAAACGTTCTCATTTATTAAAATATATGGATAAAATTTTGCGTTCATTTGGAGCTTTAAAAGACCATTCAACAAGAAATAATTAGTTGAAAGGCAAGGGAGCAATTTGTGTCAAAGAGCCATCCGCCATATTGGTATAGTACCATATTGTTTATTTATATAGCTCCTATACACAGGCAAGTGTTTCAAAGTGCTCAATTCATCTGTGGAAAGAGTGAGTGCGTTCAATGTTTCAGAGGAGGAAGCCAGCTCCACTCTATAGTCAGAGTCGAGTGGTGTAGCGTCTGGAAGCACATTTACTAAGTGCTGTGACTTTAAAATGCACAGGATCTGAGAGGCAGGTTCACACTGAAGCCTGAGCGGTGTCCTGCTGGTCCCTGCAAGGCTCACACTGAGCAGTGTACAACTGGTCCCTGTAAGGCTCACTCTGAGAGGTGTCCTACTGGTCCCTGCAAGGCTCACACTGAGAGGTGTCCTACTGGTCCCTGCAAGGCTCACACTGAGCGGTGTCCTACTGGTCCCTGCAAGGCTCACACTGAGAGGTGTCTTACTGGTTCCTGCAAGGCTCACACTGAGCAGTGTACTACTGGTCCCTGCAAGGCTCACACTGAGCGGTGTCCTACTGGCCCCTGCAAGGCTCACACTGAGCGGTGTCCTACTGGCCCCTGCAAGGCTCACACTGAGCGGTGTCCTACTGGCTCCTGCAAGGCTCACACTGAGCGGTGTCCTACTGGCCCCTGCAAGGCTCACACTGAGCGGTGTCCTACTGGCCCCTGCAAGGCTCACACTCTAGCGGTGTCCTACTGGCCATGCAAGGCTCACACTGAGCGGTGTCCTACTGGTTCCTGTAAGGCTCACTCTGGGAGGTGTCCTACTGGTCCCTGCAAGGCTCACACTGAGAGGTGTCCTACTGGTTCCTGCAAGGCTCACACTGAGCAGTGTACTACTGGTCCCTGCAAGGCTCACACTGAGCAGTGTACTACTGGTCCCTGCAAGGCTCACACTGAGAGGTGTCCTACTGGCCCCTGCAAGGCTCACACTGAGCAGTGTACTACTGGTCCCTGCAAGGCTCACACTGAGAGGTGTCCTGCTGGCCCCTGCAAGGCTCACACTGAGCGGTGTCCTACTGGTCCCTGCAAGGCTCACACTGAGAGGTGCCCTGCTGGCCCCTGCAAGGCTCACACTGAGAGGTGTCCTACTGGCCATGCAAGGCTCACACTGAGCGGTGTCCTACTGGCCCCTGCAAGGCTCACACTGAGCGGTGTCCTACTGGCCATGCAAGGCTCACACTGAGCGGTGTCCTACTGGTTCCTGTAAGGCTCACTCTGAGAGGTGTCCTACTGGTCCCTGCAAGGCTCACACTGAGAGGTGTCCTACTGGTCCCTGCAAGGCTCACACTGAGCGGTGTCCTACTGGTCCCTGCAAGGCTCACACTGAGAGGTGTCTTACTGGTTCCTGCAAGGCTCACACTGAGCGGTGTCCTACTGGCTCCTGCAAGGCTCACACTGAGCGGTGTCCTACTGGCCCCTGCAAGGCTCACACTGAGCGGTGTCCTACTGGTTCCTGTAAGGATCACACTGAGCGGTGTCCTACTGGCTCCTGCAAGGCTCACACTGAGCGGTGTCCTACTGGTCCCTGCAAGGCTCACACTGAGCGGTGTCCTGCTGGTCCCTGTAAGGCTCACACTGAGAGGTGTCCTACTGGTCCCTGTAAGGCTCACACTGAGTGGTGTCCTACTGGTCCCTGTAAGGCTCACACTGAGAGGTGTCCTACTGGTCCCTGTAAGGCTCACACTGAGAGGTGTCCTACTGGTCCCTGTAAGGCTCACAATGATCAGTGTCCTACTGGTCCCTGTAAGGCTCACACTGAGCGGTGTCCTACTGGCTCCTGCAAGGCTCACACTGAGCGGTGTCCTACTGGTCCCTGCAAGGCTCACACTGAGCGGTGTCCTGCTGGTCCCTGTAAGGCTCACACTGAGAGGTGTCCTACTGGTCCCTGTAAGGCTCACACTGAGTGGTGTCCTACTGGTCCCTGTAAGGCTCACACTGAGAGGTGTCCTACTGGTCCCTGTAAGGCTCACACTGAGAGGTGTCCTACTGGTCCCTGTAAGGCTCACACTGAGCGGTGTCCTACTGGCCCCTGCAAGGCTCACACTGAGCGGTGTCCTACTGGCCCCTGCAAGGCTCACACTGAGCGGTGTCCTACTGGCCCCTGCAAGGCTCACACTGAGCGGTGTCCTACCGGTTCCTGCAAGGCTCACACTGAGCGGTGTCCTACCGGTTCCTGCAAGGCTCACACTGAGCGGTGTCCTACTGGTTCCTGCAAGGCTCACACTGAGCGGTGTCCTACTGGCCCCTGCAAGGCTCACACTGAACGGTGTCCTACTGGCCCCTGAAAGGCTCACACTGAGCGGTGTCCTACTGGCCCCTGCAAGGCTCACACTGAGCGGTGTCCTACTGGCCCCTGCAAGGCTCACACTGAGCGGTGTCCTACTGGTTCCTGCAAGGCTCACACTGAGCGGTGTCCTACTGGTTCCTGCAAGGCTCACACTGAGCGGTGTCCTACTGGCCCCTACAAGGCTCACACTCAGCGGTGTCCTACTGGCCCCTCGAAGGCTCACACTCAGCGGTGTCCTACTGGTTCCTGCAAGGATCACACTGAGCGGTGTCCTGCGGGTCCCTGCAAGGCTCACACTGAGCGGTGTCCTACTGGCCCCTGCAAGGCTCACAATGAGCGGGGTCCTACTGGTCCCTGTAAGGCTCACACTGAGAGGTGTCCTACTGGCCCCTGCAAGGCCCACACTGAGCGGTGTCCTACTGGCCCCTGGAAGGCTCACACTGAGTGGTGTCCTACTGGCCCCTGCAAGGCTCACACTGAGCTGTGTCTTACTGGTTCCTGCAAGGCCCACACTGAGCACTGTCCTACTGGCCCCTGCAAGGCTCACACTGAGCGGTGTCCTACTGGCCCCTGCAAGGCTCACACTGAGCGGTGTCCTACTGGCCCTGCAAGGCTCACACTGAGCGGTGTCCTACTGGTTCCTGCAAGGCTCACACTGAGAAGTGTCCTGCTGGCCCCTGCAAGGCTCACACTGAGCGGTGTCCTACTGGTCCCTGCAAGGCTCACACTGAGAGGTGCCCTGCTGGCCCCTGCAAGGCTCACACTGAGAGGTGTCCTACTGGTCTCTGCAAGGCTCAAACTGAGCGGTGTCCTACTGGCCCCTGCAAGGCTCACACTGAGCGGTGTCTTACTGGTCCCTGCAAGACTCACACTGAGCGGTGTCCTACTGGCCCCTGCAAGGCTCACACTGAGCGGTGTTCTACTGGCCCCTGCAAGGATCACTCTGAGCGGTGTCCTACTGGCCCTGCAAGGCTCACACTGAGCGGTGTCCTACTGGTTCCTGCAAGGCTCACAATGAGCGGTGTCCTACTGGCCCCTGCAAGGCTCACACTGAGCGGTGTCCTACTGGCCCCTGCAAGGCTCACACTGAGAGGTGTCCTACTGGCCCCTGCAAGGCTCACACTGAGCGGTGTCCTACTGGCCCCTGCAATGCTCACACTGAGCGGTGTCCTACTGGCCCTGCAAGGCTCTCACTGAGAAGTGTCCTACTGGCCCCTGCAAGGCTCACACTGAGCGGTGTCCTACTGGTCCCTGCAAGGCTCACACTGAGAGGTGTCCTACTGGCCCCTGTAAGGCTCACACTGAGAGGTGTCCTACTGGTCCCTGCAAGGCTCACACTGAGCGGTGTCCTACTGGCCCTGCAAGGCTCACACTGAGCGGTGTCCTACTGGCCCCTGCAAGGCTCACACTGAGCGGTGTCCTACTGGTCCCTGCAAGGCTCACACTGAGCGGTGTCCTACTGGTCCCTGCAAGGCTCACACTGAGCAGTGTCCTACTGGCCCCTGCAAGGCTCACACTGAGCAGTGTCCTACTGGCACCTGCAAGGCTCACACTGAGCGTTGTCCTACTGGCCCCTGCAAGGCTGTCCAGTTCAAGCTTTATGGTAACCCGTGTATTTGCATGTACAACCTGCAGCTCTCCAGATGTTTTGGACTACAACTCCCATGATCTTGCTCCATTGACTATGCTGACTAGGGATGGTGAGGGTTGTGCTGTGACACACCTGGAGAGCCAATGGCTGCAGACGTACACAGAGATGCAGGGCTCTGTTTGTATTGGGAATGTCTTGCCCTGCTCTGGGCAGTGAAGAAGTTGCTGCAGGTCAATTTGGACCTTTTGTCACTCATTCAGGGAAAAAACAAAACACCTGTTTACCTCATAGGGTGTACTGCGAAGTTGATTGGATGCTTTTTATCTGTTTTGACGGCATATATATGTTGGAGGAAACCGACCCCAATGCTCCCTGATACCCCTCCACAAATGTTTACATCCTTTATTTTGGTATGATCCTCAGAGGAACGATGGTAACTGTAGCGTGACCTATGTCCCACAGCGCGGAAAAGGAATACGGTCAGCCATTGTGACATCACAGGCCTAATGCAATGCATTTCTTTTGTTTTTGTACAATTATTTATCTGTTTCTTCTTTGCTCCGCACTTTCCACTTCTCCCCCTTTCATGCACTTTTCTCCTCCCCCTCTCCCATGCACTTGCGCATTCTCAATGTCACTGGGCCTAGTAAGATCGCTGTTTTGTTCTCCCCTCTTCCCCTCCCTTGCCTTGTCGCGCTCTGAAACACTTGTGTACGAGCGCGATAGGAATAAAATATCAATATCAACCACGTCAGACTCAACAGCCAAGCGAGATTAGAACCATTATAAGATCCTGGACCCCTATGCAGCCTATAAGACCTCGCCAGTCCAAAAGCCGCTCCTCCATGACCTATATTCCAAAGGTCCATAAATAGGTATTAATGCATGGCTAAGGTGTTTGGTGATGACAGAAACATGATCTCAGTCTGTAATTAACGCCATGAATAGACTAGTTCCTGTCTATGGCTGAAGGTACACAGGAAGGCGCGTGACTACGAAACATGGTCAATTACAGGCTTGGCGTCATGTTGCATCACAGGGTGTGTGTGCACATCGGCCTAGTGTGTTCGCAGACACAGAACCGAACTACCAAGAGTAATCACCAACTTTGAAAACAGCGAGCAGATCAGTGTCGACCCCAAAGCAAGGTAAATGGCTGCCCAGACACAGATCAGCTGTGAGCCTCTTGGCTAGAAAGTCCAGTTTCCGTTTTTCATAAATATATTGAGATGTTAATGTGTTCTAGTTATCCTTAAGATATACTCATAATGAGACCGCCCACTGCCATCGTCATGCAGTCCAGCCCAGGTGACACTTCCAGACCATTAAAGCACTCCACATTCTCCTGAGCTGTCAGCACACTCCTCCACATATGCGTTATCAGCACTCCCAGGGGTCCAGCAGGACAGGCAGGCTCGGACTGGCCTATAGGGCAACAGGCCAATGGCCGAACCAAAAACGCAAACTGCTGGTGTGGTCCAGTTTTTCAGGTCAAAGAGGGCCACTTTGTTGGCCATTGTGGGCCAGTTTGATGAGTTACTTCACTATGCAGCTAATAGTTTTGACCAGTGTTGCTGAATAAATATTCTTTAAAATGTACAATGTGCATCACGTTTTATGAAAAACCTCCCCTTTAGGTACTATTCAAACAGCGCAACAAAAAGAATGAATTCCCATTTGCAACTGTGGGCCACTTTTTCGTTGGTGCCCGAGACAATCTTATGGCCCAGTCCGACCCTGGGAACAGGACAATATTCCGCAAGTCACAGCAATCAGAACGGCCTTCCGCTGGGCACCTGCCACAAAGAGGATAGGCAGGAGTTGTGGGGAGGGGGTGGTGGGGGCGGGGAATTCTGCCACGCTCGACAAAAATCTTCTCACACCTGTAAAGCGTAGTGCTATGAAGCCCGACGAAGCACTCCAGTTTCACCTCCTACAGCACATGCTGCTGTGGGTATTTGTGTGCTACGGCTATATTTCTGGGCGCCTATTTGCTCTACTTTTGGGTTTCGGAGAGAGTGCTCAGCGGAGCAGTGTTCAGGCCATGCTGCATGGCCCAGGCAATTACCTTTTTAACGCAGCTGTTTGTTACTGTGTTGGGACAATTCAAACTGAAAGGCTACGCCTGAGGGTGCCAGTTAGCTGACAAACGTGTGCTTTCTTCCGGGACAGTTAAATTGAGTTACAAAATAAAACTCTATTTTTTAAAACCGTTTTATTTGTGGCTATTTTTTTTATTTTTATTGTGATCTTTAGTTTATACAAACTTTTATCACAGAATCTCCATCTGATCACATTTATCTACAGCTAACAAAGTTTTCCAAGTCAAGTAAATTCTTGATTATCAAGTTCTTACATGCGAGTCTTCTATAAATCTTTCAAAATTACATCTAGAAAGTCAATTATTTGTGGCTATGGTTTAAAACAAACCTTGCACAATTTCGTCCTAGAAATTCAGCGTCAGTCTTATTTCACAGTTCCACAAGAGATAATACAGAACATACTTTCAACATACGATACAAAATGAGCTAAAAACAAGTTCCAATCATTGTTAACATGTCAACATTCAAATTAAAACTCTACATTTACAGGGCCCCTACGAATTCCAGTACTTAACTACAAATAACATTGTATTTATTAATTTTTTTATAACGCGCCTAATACCGTACCGGAGTTCAGTTTCTAACCCCAGATGCGGGATTCGAATCTCTGTTGCTCTGCGCGCCTTGCGTCTGTGCTATGCTCCGTTCTCCAGAGATTCCAACTTCCCCAAAACAAGTTTTAAAAACACTACCAGGGCAGTCATCAAGGACAGATGAGTACCACTCATGAACCTCTCCCACAAATCATTAGAAATCTCAGCCTCCTTTTAATAAGAATTTTGATCCTGACTTGAATAATATGCTCTTATTCAATTCTTTCTTTGGTTAAATTAGTCTTCAGACTGTTTGATATTCAATAATTTTACATTATTTATTTATTTTATTTTTTAACATTTATTACTCGCCCAGACCCTGAGGTATCACGGCGTAGTTACAGACATCTTAGCATAGAAAATCACATAAAAAATCAATCGATACTTGCATATTATAGGTTAGATATAGTTACACAAGGATAGACATAGATAGTTGATTAATTGAACACAGCGTAAAACGAGACAACACACATACTATTTACAATGGTCAGCTCAAGCACCCAAGAAAGTGAGGGTTTTGAAGGCCAAGCGACTGGTGCGAGCTGGGGAAGCTAACTTATGTTGGCTAGAACCTGTTAAAAAGCCAGGTTTCTAGGGATTTCTTAAATTTCAGGAAGGAATCTTCCTTTTTGATGTTCAGAGGGAGGAAGTTCCAATGTTTGGGGGCGAGAACTTGGAAGCTACTACCTCCTGCTCTAGAGCCCCTATAACGGGGGTCTCCAGGAGAGCGTCATTGTTGGATCTTAGCATTGTGCTGGAACTTTTTTTTTTCATGGCATTGTTTATGTAAGTAGGGGCTTTATTTTCTAGCCATTTGTAGGTGACACTTAGTATGTTGAATATGATTCTGGCCTTAATGGGAAGCCAGTGCGTTTCCCTCCTGTTGTTGGATATATGCTCAGATATTTGTATTCCTAGCGCTGCACGTAATGCTTTGTTCTGCATTAGTTGGAGTTGGTTCAGGTTGGTGTTGGATGTTCCTAGTAATAAGCCATTACAATAATCAAGTTTTCATAAAATTAGTGCTCTGACTAGGGTAATACAATTTGTGGGTGTGAGAAATGTGCGACTTAACGCGATAAGTTTTGTCGTATATGAGGTGGATGAGGATAATGCCGAGATGTGTTTAGCCATGGTGAGGTTGGCATCCAAGTAGACTCCTAAGGCCTCATCACGACCCTGGCGTTCCTGGATTGAAGGGGGCGGTACAGCACCAGCCCCCTTCATTCCGGGAGCGCCGATTACAAGCTTCCCATCGCGGGACCCGGATCGCACTCCTGGTGAAACCAGGCATGCTTTCCGTGTCCCGCGAGGGGAAGAGGGAGGCAATAACGGGCAAGATGTAATCTGCCCGTTATTACCTCCCTCCCCATTCCCATTGAACCCTATGGGGCCTCAAATGGGAATGGGGAAGGGTTCCTGCATGGAGGACTTACCGGGTCCTCCTATCTTGGAGTAACCCGGTAAATCCCCATTGCAGGAACCCGGTAATGGAGCCTGGAACGGTGGCAGCCATTAGCTCCATGGCTACCGCCATTCTCGTAATGAGGCCCCTAGAGTTTTGACTTGTTTAAGTACTGGGATCACAGTGACATCAATATTGATTGGCGAGTAGTCAGAGTGAAGGGACCCTATTTTAGATTGAGAGCCCACAATGAGAATCTCTGTCTTCTCATCGTTCAGGCAAAGTCTGTTTAGAGCCATCCAGTTTTGGATGACAGCATAGACTTTGTTAATGGTCAATGTGTCTTGGTCATAATTCCCCGAGATGGGGATGAGGACCTGGGTGTCATCTGCAAAGTTGGTGTCGATGACACCCATGTCACCTAAAGCTACGAAGAGGAGCTTTGTGTAAGCATTATATAATGTTGGGGACAGGCAGTATCCTTGCGGTACCCCTATGGGGACTGTTATAGGATTGGCAGAAACTTTGCCGATGGAGACTCTGGATGTGCGTTCATCAAGGAATGATTTTACCCAGAGAGTAGCATTATTTGAGAAATTGAAGTCATTGGCTAATGTGGTGCATAGTTTGTCGTGATCTACAAGATCAAACGCAGCGGATAAGTCTAGTAATAATAGTATGCAGAGTTTCCCTGAGTCCCTAATGGTGTCCATCTGGGATTTCAAATCAATGAGTGCTGTTTCCGTACTATGGTTTTGTCTGAAACCAAATTGATGGGCTCCCAGGAGCTGATGTTGTTTGATATGTGTTTGAATTTGTGAGTAAGCTATTTTATCTATGATTTTAAGTAAAAATGGGACCGTGGTTATTGGTCGGTAGTTGATGGGTACAGTAGGGTCGAGGGTGTTTTGTTTTAGAAGCGGGGGTAACCCAGGCTTCTTTGATGCTAGCTGGGACTAAATTGGTACTGAATGAGGCATTAACCAAATTGGTAATGATGGGGTTGAGAGTAGATGCACAGTCTAACTAAGTGCGCAGGAAAGTTATCCCCTTTAAAGTTTGAGGTTTTCAACTTAGGAATAGGAGTATTCACTAGTTCTTGGGTCACTGGAGTGAAGAAGAATGGTGGGGTGTTGTGATCAATGGAAATTGTGGGAGTGTTGGATGGGGCATTTTTTTTCGGTTAGTATTTTTCTTTTAGTGAATATTTTCTTTTGCAGCAGTTGTATTTTAGAGGAAAGTGCATCGTGGATGGTAGTGCACCATTCTTTACTATTGTTAGTTGGGGTGGGTATTGAGATAGGGTTTTCTAATTCTCTAAGGATAGAGAACAGTTCTTTAGAATCCAAGGATGCATTGCAAATGCGGAGATTGCGTATGTCAGCTTTGCAAGAGATGATTGCTGCTTTGTAGGCTTTGTTGGCAGTATTGAAGGCGTTGGCTGATTCTATAGTGGGAGATTTTTTGTAGAGGTGTCCAAGTGAACGCTTAGTTCGCCTTAGTGCTACTAGTTCATCGTTAAACCAGAAGGACGTTTTTTTGTCCGCACAACGTGTTTTGGTTGTGATTGGTGCTAGAGAGTCTATGGCATTGGTGAGACATTTGTGGTAGATATCTGCCAGAAGGCATGGATTGTCGCTCGCGACCTCATTGGTTGTAAGGGTTTTACTTAAGATAGGGTTTAGGTTCCCAGCTGATATACCTGTTTTTATATATCATTCTGTTCTATTCCAAACTAATAAAAAAACTTTAACATAAAAAAAGAAATCTCAGCCTCCGTGGTATGCACACATTTACCTAAAAACAATACTCTCTGCTGCATTATCCCGGGTAGTCCAAAACTAAGTGAGAGATTCTAGGTGCTTCATCTCACATAACCGGCAAACTCTCTCTTCTCTATGTGAGCCCAACTTTGGACCAATAACCTCAAGGGTCTGTAAATTATTCAAGTGAAATGTCATATACTAAGTCCGCACAATTGGCGAGCAGAACTTCTGACTGCATTAGTGCTTATCCTTGGTTCTGGTATATCAATATCTTGCAGCCTCATACAACTTCTGCCTTAGCAAACCATTATCATCTTCATTCGTATGCCATGGTCTTATTGGTTTCTTTATTACCAATTCTGAGGTGTCTAAGGTAATTCCCAGTTTGCACATATGACCCTCACATGTATCATTACGTATGGTCAGGAAGTCAGTGGATATCATTATAGCCTCTTCCCCATTTTAAGACAGATCCGAGATCCCATCGCCTCCATGTCCTTTATGTACAATCCTGGTTTCCTTGCTAAAACAGTTGACCACCAGGATTGTAGACCAAAATCAAATCTTATGATACAAATTCCCAACATGGCTCTCCAGATCTTTCCCTGTATAATATCCAACCATTTTCTTGATCTCATAGGTAAGAGCTCCAACCCATATAAACCAGAAGGTGTCACCTTCGCACGATGAAACTCTACCAAAGGATACACCGTAAAAACACATACGCTATATCTGACTACCTTCATTACTGAGACGAGAGCCAATAGTCTGCTCATCACTTTCTCTTTCACAAATTTCATCCTGTTCTTGTTCGCAAATGTGTAGCCTAAATATACAAAGTAATCCATTACCTCAATTCTATTATTGTCAATAGCCCAGACATTTCTTTTCCTTTCTTCCTTTCCTTTTACTATTCACAGACATAGCTCTCGATTTCTCTGTGTTATTAATCACTCTATGTGATCTCTAACGCACCATGTAAACCTATTTGAGTTAAATCAATGAGAATCAGATCATCCGCATAGATCCTACAGGCTATCCTCAGATCATCCACATAGATCCTACAGGCTATCCTCAGATCATCCACATAGATAATAATAATAATAATAATAATAGTAATAATAATAATAATAATAATAATAATAATAATAATAATTAATAATAATAATCCTACAGGCTATCCTCAGATCATTCAATCTGGGCCGATCTCCCCTCCACTGTCAGGGTCAGGGGTAAGCGACAGACTGCTTCTCCCTGTACCAGGCGGACAAGTCGTGTCAAAAAAGTGACACGCAATATAGACTCACTAGGACAAGGAACAGACCTTTGCTCCCCTACAAAAGTCTCCTCTGCCCTCTTTGCAGGAGAAAACGCGGGAAGACTACGTTACACATGAACGCCTGAGCTAAAAACTACAGAAGAGCCACATTGGGCATGGTCGCCTAGCAACACGCATGCACAATAATGCAAGCGAGGGGCTTGCACTTGAGACACCAAGCTAAGAAGACATGTTCTCAGCAAGCTCCGGCACTGATACCTTATGCCAGGGGCCACGCCCCACCGGTGAGAAACATCGGCCCTCGCTAACGAAAGATAAGGGCTGCTGCACTCCATTGCTACTGGGGTAATAAATAGGGTTGCGCAGGAGTCCTTGCCCCACCGGATCATCCGGCCTCTGCCACCCAGAGACCGAAGTGATGTTCTTTAGCGCTCAACCGGAACCACGCATGCCATCAACCCACGCGCCTCATTTAACGGCCCGCACCACCCAATAGATTCCCGTGGAGATCACTAATCACAGTGCATGCTACTATATAGACCATAGAGGACCTCGAGAGGCCGCACCAACTGGAATCTAGGCAATGTGCATGTTTGTTTGGAAACACGTGTGAACACTGCATAGGAAGGCATGTATAATAGCCACGTGCAGCGTACATTGTTGGGCACTAACAGTTGCACCTTTCCTGCAGCGACTGGACTCACAGAGGACCGCAGAGACATTAGGGCCTTGATACGATCTCAGGAGAAAACAAAGGAAGTTCCAAAATGAGCTAGTTAAGTGCCCTAATGATTTATACATGCATTGCATAGTGTAACCAATGCATGTGAGTGTGGATATTGTGGGGTATGAGGGTATGTATGTGTGTGCAAGCACAACTGAGAGTTCCTGAACTAGCACTCACCTGGAGAGTGCACCAAGGCTGCAATACCTTCCCTAATATTCCCCTTCCTATGCAATTCTTCTCGCTAACCCTCCTACCGGTTACCCTAATACCCCCAACCTATCCAACCATCGTGATCCTAGCCCTCCTTCCCTGATGCGGCTATGGAGCTCTGTGTAGCTAGTAATCACAGGTCCCAAAACAGTAGCGGGGCTGGAATGGTTTGTGATACTCCTGCGCAAGGACGCCTTGGCACCATGATAGAAGAGCAAGCCCATGGGTGTGTGTTCGCCCGGGTTGCACGACCCACCCATGCTACGGAGGAGATAGTCAAAGCCCTTCAATACCTCTGCACTGAGCTGGCCACAACCCGGCAGGAGTATGCATCGTTTGCGAGTCAGGTGCGGGTCCTGATTGTGCAAAACATCCCCATTACCAAAGTGATCTCCACCTCTGGTCCCTGTTCAGGTCCAAATCATCCCAGAGGCAGTAATACCATTGGCCCCACCAGAACGTTACACTGAAGACCCCCAAAAGTATCAGACGTTTATCACCCAGTGTTGCCTACATTTCCTCACTAAACCATCTGCGTTTCGATCTGCACAAGAACACACAGCTTTTGTCGTTTCCTACCCTGGAGGAGATGCGGCGGCATGGGTAAACCCGTTAGTACAGAAAGGCGGCAGGGTGTTGTATGAATGGCAAGGGTCCCTCGCAGAGTTTGCAAACATTGTCTGCCTCATTGCCAGGCTGCCTCATTGTTTCAGGATCGAGAGCTTTTAAACCTCAGACAAGGAGGAAAGGACCTTGTGACGTACGTCACACAATTTAATCGACTAGTAACTGAGACGGATTGGCCCAGTGAAAAGAGACTGCCCCTATTTGATCAAGGTTTGCAAGATGATCTAAAAGACCTGATCACACAGGTAGACCCACAGACTGTACCACACTGATTGACCTGGCTTTGCACTTAGACCACCGTCGAACAGAAAGATGGGAAGACAGGAAAAGGGGACAGTTGATCAACTTCCCGCATGGACCAATCTCGTTCGCCAGGTATAATGCTTGATAAGGCAACTGGAGAAGAGCCAATCCAGATTAGGTCAGTCAGGGGTCTTCTCACCAAAGAGGAGGAAGAGAGGAGGAAAAAAGACAGATTGTGTTTGTAGTGTGGGGCTACCAGTCATTTTGTGTGTGAATGCCCGACCAAGCCAAAGGCCCACGGAAATGCTTCAGCTCAACGGTGGTAGGGGTCACACAGTCAAGCGTGGCCAGCAACAGGACCCCATATTCAGGCATTGATAAATACGCACCACATGTAACAGTCGCCAGACGTTTGTATTTCTTGATTCAATGTCTTCCAGTGACCTTGTTTGTTGATTTGGGAGCAATCGGGAATTTTATTGATATATCGTATGCTGCCAAGAAGGGCTCCCTGAATACCGAAAGAGTAAGGCAGAACCTGTGAGAGCTGTTGACGGGACACCTCTAGTGTCAGGCTCTATTACTGAGGGCACTCGGGAATGAGTGCTCTGGAAATAAGCATCAGGAATCCATCTCATTCGACCTCGTTGCCGCAGCCCAATTTGGTCTTATCCTGGGGTTACCTTGGTTGAAAAAACATGACCCTAGTATACTCTGGTTAGAAGGGTCGGTAGAGTTCCCTTCCGGTTATTGTCAATCATGTTGTATAGCAGCTCAGAGTGCAAACACCACTATACAGATGCAAAAAACTTAAGCCCAGCCTGACAGTGATTCCACTGTTCTACATTATTTTGAAAAATACATTACCCTCGACATCCCTTCAGTAACCACAGATAGTGACCTATGTACACAAATCTTACGCTTCCAAAAATATGTGTGGCAAATACTGTCGACGTAGATATAAAAAAACGGAGTTCAATACTATACCAAATGTTGCTTTGGCTTCTCTGGACCAGTTTTCAAAAAAGGACAAGTAAATAGCTTGATGTCTTCTGTTAGACAGTGTAAAAGGCAAATCCCCTAAAAACACCTACAACATTAAAAGTGACAAAACTTCCATGTACATCAATGATTACAATGCAATCATTGCCGTCTTGTGGAATGCAAACATAGACATACAATACATTGCAGACAATTACACTGCAGTTGAAAGATATGTCACAGCCTAGCTCACCAAAGCTGAGAAAACAGAGCTAAAAGACCTCTGGAATGACATGGCAACTGACAAAACACTATCACAGAAACCGTACAGCTTCGGTATAAAAATGCTCTCCCATAGAGAATGCAGGTGCTACGAGGCTTGCGACTGTTCAACAGGTACAGCCTTGTATGGAAAATCTGAACGCATTGTCTGGCTAAACTTTGGCCAGCTTCATCCCGAAAAAGAGTACTAAAATCCTACCAAGAGACAGAAGCAATGTCTCTTGCGAGAAGAAAGGGACAGGAAAGAAATAAAGAGAGAGGAGGAAGAAGCACAAAGAGTAAAGGACAAGCGGTTACAGAGAAGAAGAGGAATGAAGAAAAGGAGTAAGGAGGGAAGAACAAAGGCAGAAGGAAGATAAAGCTAGAAGGGATGTGGGAAAGCAAAGGGACGTAGATCAAGAAATAGAACAGAATAGGAGGCAGCGAGTTCTGGATGCCAGTCTCATCCTCAAGGAACAAATGAGGCCAAGCTCAGAAACACGATGGGATAGAGTAAAAGAGATTCTCTGAGGAGGTAACACCAGAAACATCTAGGGTAGCGCTAGAAGAAGGCATTGGAGATTGGTTTGATAAGGTCTATCAGCAATTAAGAAGAACGAGTATGGAACTCGAGGGAGTGGTAATCGATCCCCAGTACCACAACCACGAACTGAGGAAGAAAACATGTTTAGTGATGAATGCCGAGCACTATCTTTGAGCAGATGAACTCTAGATAAAGATGAGGGGGATGATAGTCCCACTAGTTGGGGTCTGGAAATGTCAGACGAGGAAAGAGAGTCAGTTTGTGAGGCAGAAGTAGAAGGTGCGTGCGCCCCCAAGGAAAGCCAACAGATGGATAAAGAAGTAAGAGGGTCAGATCTGGAACATCCTAAAGAAAGAATAGCATATTCTGAGCTTCCCCGAAGACGATCATATAGTGAGAAGGGAGAAGCTCCACCATATGTAAGCAGGTTAAGGTTGCTACAAGCCAGAAGACGGATAGGGACTATTACCTCTGCCATAGATAGACTAATAGTGGGATCCGACTATGGGATGGGATTCACACAGTTGATCCTGCCAGAGAAGTGGGAGCAAGACCGCAATACATTCCATACACCTGTTTCAGAACATGGCATGATAACCTGTTCTGTGTTTTTTTTTCCCACTTTGAGAGTTCGCACCCATTGCTTTTTGCTCACTGTACCTTTCACAGATGGGAAATATCCAAAGAATAGTGAGCAAAAAACAATGGCTGCAAACTCTCAAAAGGGGAATAAAACACAGAACATGTTAACATGCCATGTTCGTTCTGGAGGGAGGCGTCGGCTTACTTTTTAGAAAAATATTTGCAAGGAACTTGGGGTTGGTCACCCTGAGTTACCTGGGGGAACCCAGACATGGACTCCCTGTTCACTGTGCTCAGAGAGGCACAGATCCACCTCACTGATGAGGCCCAACAAGGCTGAAGCATGTGTATGGTGTTGCTGTTGATACTCTTGTTCAGAAGGGAATTGCCATAGCATTTCGGTGCTGGACTGCCCATGTGGGGGGGACACAGACTGATATGCAAATGGATATTTCCCATCTGTGAAAGGTACAGTGAGCAAAAAGCGATGGCTATGAACTCTCAGAGTGGGACAAAAACCACAGAACAGGTTATCATGCCATGTTCTTTCTGGAGAGGGGCGCCTGCTACCTTTTTGGAAAATGTTTTTTCAGTGAATTTCATGGGTTTTATGGGTTTTTACCAGTGCACGCTAATTTCCTACATCATACTTAGCCCAATATAGCAACATTTGTGTCCAATTTGCAAAGTTTCTCCTTAAAACTCTGCCATTTCCCACTTTCTAGCATAATTTTTAACACTTCTATACACTTTTTTCAACTTTTCCCACTGTTTTTGCATCCGTCGAAATCCGCGACCATCTGACGTCATTGCAGACTTTTCAAACAGTGTCACGCGATCATATGCGTGCGGCATGATGAAGTATTTTCGAACATGTCCGCACTTCGCGAAGGGGTCCGTGCTTCGTGGACAGTTCAGGACTGCATTCTCTGTTGAGCTAGGTACTTTCAAATCAAAATGGACCCTTGCACAGCTCCTACGCCTATTCTTACTCATTGTCCATTAACAATCTAGTACAGAGCAAACACATAGAGGAATATTAGCAAAACTGCTATTTACCTTAAAAATGGCATCAGCGATTGCCTTCCCTCCTCTCCAAGAGCCACCACAACCACCACCAGGAGGACCTACACAACAAAAAAGCACAGTACTTCCAAAGACAATGAAGAGGACCAAGAAGATGAGGTAGAGGAAGTGCCTACCTTTAGCACTAAGAGAGAATCAAGGGTTTGACATTTCTTTACCACTGTTGGGAATGTACCAAGGGCTAAAGCTACCAAAGTGAAATGCACTGAGTGCAACGTTGCACTCAGTCGCGGACTACCTGGACAGTACTCCTGTGGGACCACCTCCATGTGCCGCCACACCAAGTCCAACCACTGTAATGCTCTCAGAAAGGTTGTTCCTTTCTTAGCAAGTAGTAGGCTGTCCTCCTCCACCTCATATCCCTCAAGCAACACTATAACCATACAGCCTACTTTTGTGGAACACAAAATCCCACCAGCTACCTTGCAAGCAATAAAAGAGGCTATTGATGCATATCGTTCGAAGACAACAGTCCACTTTACAATCTTTTACGAATCTCATTTCCCTCACTTACACAGAAAATGGCACACAATGCTCCTATAAATGCACATATGAATTCTGCAGTGAGATAAGTGCATAAATAGAAGGGGCAGTACGGATGCACAAGTGCTCATGAGAGCCCAGCAGAGAAATGCCAAGGTGGGACGCCTCTGAGTAACTACTTGTGCAGAGGAGTCCCAAAGGGAGTCCCAAGGGTGGGGATGCATCCTAAACATAAGATCCCTTTAACAAAGTTTTTCTGTCAATTTAATATGTTTTTATGAGTGAAAATGTTTCAATGATGTTACATCACTATATATAAGTTATTAATACCTCCTCTTTTCATATATATGTCAGAACAATAAATCTCCTGTAGAGGAGGGGCCAAGCTTGATTCACACTCCAACTGCCCATTTTGAAGTACCAGGAACATGCATGCCAAAATATGTGACGTATGATGAGCAAATAAACCAGCAGATAGCCGCAGTTGGGCTCTGTGCAGTACCTACCAGTAGAACAACACATGTTGAAGTACCGACACCTACAAAACCTGTACAGTAAGGTACCCATTGAGAAAACCATATCGACAAATGAGACAGAATGACGATTGTCAGAATGCAATCCCCGAGGAAGCTAAAAAGATACTGAAGGAAGACGAATGGTGACGTCACAAGCACCCGGACTAACTCACATATAGAAGATATGACGCCCTGTGAATGATGAAAAGAGACGAAACAACATGGGCAAGTGACATCCTGAGTTGAAAGTGAAATGATTTAAAGATGTCAGGAATTATGCCACATGCGCAATGAAGATATTCAGTTAGTTTACACGTGTACATATGCAAGGAACCGCAAGAAGCAAGAATTTGTGAGGCTTGCTCATGCTTAATGGTAAAATAGATTGCGGCAAGCGCCACCTATACATATCTACCTCAAGGAGCACTTTATATAAATATACTTCCACTGTGCACAAGAGCAGAATCAACCAAAGGTTACTAAAGGTCTCAAGAGGAGAGCTTCGTAGCGAACAAATCGAGAATTAAAGACAGAGAGAAACTCAGACGAAGATGTGCCAAGGAGCCAAGGTCGTATCGGCTGAAATAGACCAACAGTGGATACAATTTATGAAAAGAAGAACAGAGTATCCTGCTCAGAAAGGTCAAGATAAGCCACAGATGATGGTAGGTGGCTGCAGAATTAAATCTAATACACAAATTGCATGAAGAATAAGACTATTTCACGGTGCCGGAATCACATGACCAGACGAGCGAGAGGGGATGAAACGTTCACACCTACGCATGGCCTTGTGCCATGCACAGACGCCTGAACTTTCCCAGACCAAGAAGCAGTCTCGGGGCCAACCACAAAGATATAATTAACACATGACCACTGAGGTGATGAGTGATTGTAGCAATAATTGGAAGGAAGCTGGGAGTGCAGACAAACTCCCTGCACATGGCCGGCTATTCTGCACGCTGCTATGGAAGTAGAAAAGTATGAGTGGGGTTGTTGCCAACCCAATCATAGTGGACCAAGTAATCTAGGGTCCTATAGTTAGTAGAACCAATGAGACGTACTTTTAGTAATGTTTACAGTAGCAATTTTGAAGGAAGGGCTTAGATGCCCCACCTGACAGTGTTTATCCAATCCCCACTCCCCGTTACCATATACAGATATAGTACCTATATTAAAGTTACCTTCCTAGAACCAATAGAGTTGCATGCTAAAATGTCAGTGATGATGAGTTTTTGGTATAAATACTATGTTTTTTCTGAAATTAATTGGAGTTGAAGCGAGAAGAAAGATTGGGCGATTGCTGATATTCATAAACTCTCCATTTTTTGTACTTGTCATTAAACGGACTCCCTTTACCGAACTATCAAGTTGTCATTATTGATTTGATGCAAGAGTATTAATTTGCATCCCCATCCATCTCAATGGTGATGATGCTCATCTTAAAGTGCTGTTGGGAAACCCCAAGCTCCATTGTATTTATTTATTTGTAGAGCACGCTACAGCCCGCAGGCATCGAGGCGCTAATCAAAACTTAAGGAGGCTTACTTAGGGTTACAAAGAAGCCGCCCAATAAAGAAAGAACTTGTTCACATTAGGTAGTTACATGGTAAAACATAACACAGGTTGAGTCAATTCAAACAAATAGGTTGGTCTTTATGGCTTTGCAAAAGACAGAATGGGAGTCAATTACTCTAAGGTGGCGTGGAAGAGTGTTCCAGAGGGGAGAGTGAGCGCGACTGTGGGGAAGCTGGAGCCGCCTGCATGAGCTTTGCGAGTTCTGGGCAAGGCCAGTAGATTTGAGTACTGGGATCTGGATGGTTTATGAGTGGTGGGTTTGGTAATCCTTTGTGCTACGTCGGTGGGAGCGAGGTCATGGAGACATTTGTGAGTCAGGGCCAGGGCTTTGAAGATGATCCTTTGTTTAACCATAAGCCACTTGACTTTTCTTCTAAGTTCAGAGATGTGCTTTGGGCAGGCTGGGGTCCTACTGCACACTTGGTAGCAGAGATAGATGGTTATCGATTATCGATTAGATAGATATCCATTGGCCGTCGACATAAGTAACTCTAGGTCCTCTGCAATATCACAAGTCTTTTGCCATCCGGCTAAGTAGACCGAGAGGCTCCTCGTACATGGTGGTAAGTCTAAATGAAAACCCTGCAGGTGAGGTCTGAAGGAACCTGTGCTTTCCCCCACAAACTCTGTCCCACTTCTACGAGCAGCTGATTGAGCGAACAGCAAGGAGAGGCGGTAACAAAGGTAGTGATCCCGAGCATCCAGAGAGGAAAAAATGCGAACAGTGAGTGAAAAAGACTAAATACTTTGGCAAAAAGTGCATGCCTTAGAACAAGTAAGGGAAGGTAATGGAGGGAGGTGGGACAAAAATAACGTCAGAGTAAGAGTATAATGTATATATAAGGGGAAAGAAATATTGACTCGAGGGTACCTGAGCAATAGAAGAGGATACTGGGAGGATATCCAAGCTAGAGAGAGGATACCGTGAGGATACCCAAGCTAGAGGATACGCCCAGATACCTACTCTTTAATATCATGCTAGAAGAAGCCTGCACTGAAATTCCTGAAAAAATGGGACGCTATAGGAGACCAAAACAATTAAAAAGACGTTTTGAAAGGGATGGGTTTACATTCCAAGTCGGAATAGTGATAGGGGCATGAGATTCATGAAGCCGGGCGGAGTCTGTCTAGTCTGTCACGTCTGTTTTGTGTTTTTCTTTTTTCTCTTACGAGGTAAGAACATTTTTGGGGGAATTAGCAGGAAAATTGTGCAATTGTATAGCCAGGATGTTGTATGATATGAATTGATGGTTGTTGTTTGAAAAAGTAAAAAGACATAATTTGTAAAAAACAGGGTTTGGAGCTTGCGACGATTGGTGCTCGCTCATATTGTTGATTGTATTTGAGAAACGTAAAGCAAAACAAAGTGTTATATGAGGAGAGCATAAACAGATTTAAGCATGGAAGACGTTACACCGTTAGTACACTTGTGCAAACAGTTGCCAAAACATGCACCTAAGCTGAAAAGGTACAGTGCAGAATGGGTTCAAGGAACCGCCCACAAAATCTTTATGCCATGGCCCCAGGGAGGATCGCTATCTAAAACGATCCTGCAACACATGATGACATATTTGCATGCCACGTACACTGGCAAAAAGTTAGACACATGCCTAGCAAGTTTAGAACTTTGGAAGATGTACCAATAGGAAAAGGAGGAGGAGCCACCGTTAGATTGGATACTTAACATATGCACAGAGGGGGGTGAAATGCATTCTGTGCCACCCGCCCCGTCTCAAACAAAAAGTGAAGCCAGTAAAGACGAAGGATTATACCCGTTGAGGGAACTTAAAGCAGCCACGGGATATAGCAACCCGGCATATGAGTCACCTACGCAAAGTAGTGACGAAAACCCAGAGAAGGATAGAGACAGAGATATCACCTCCAAAGTCCTGGAGAGACGTGAGAAAGAAAAATGAGACCAGGCATAAGCAAGTACATCTCTAGATACAGATAGGGAGGGAAAGAGATGGAAAGGAGATGAGGACAGAATTGATGGGATGGCATTCATACAGAACAAATGGATGGGGGTCAAATTCTATTGAAACTCGATGGTAAAGGCATTGAGGACATGAGGCAAAAGGGAGAGCCAGACGATTCACCAAGGAAAGAGAAGGACAAGGAAAAAGGATTGAGAGACAAAAGGATCAGGAAAAAAGATAGACAGAGACGAGAACAGTTGTATCGCGAAGAACAAGAAAGGAAACGCAATCATAAGCAGAGAACAGCTAATGATCAGAACAGGCTTGAACAAAAGAGAAAAGAAGAAGAAGAACAAAAAATACGGGAAAGAGAATAAAAAGACGAAGGGATGAGGAAATACAAAGGGCAAATGAACGTAGAGATTCGAAGAAACAGGAAGAAGATAGGATTAGAGAGGAAGCGAGTAAGCGCAGAGAGTTTGATGACGACATAGAATGTAAGCGAAGAAAGAGAGCACGAGATCTTGAATATCTGGGGAGAGAGGTTAAAAAACCCGATCCAGTAGTAGACTGGGAAGACATAGAAGAATTCTTTCCTGAGTACGATTCATTACAAGGCACGTCTAGGGAAAATATGGAAGATGACTTCGACACCAGAAGCATCGGAGAGACGATCGATAGAATATATGATGAAATGGGCCTAAAACAAGTACACCAAGGGAATACAGATGACGAGCGTCTGGAGAGCACTCAGTTGTACGATACTGAGGACGTCTCTCGAAGTAGCAGAAATAGAGAGCTGTCCCTAGATATGTTGACGCTAAATAGAAACGAGGAAGATGAGAGGAGTTGCACGAGTTGGGCAAAGACAATATCAGATGCAGAAAGAGAGGAATATGAGGAGAGAGAAGATGAGAGAAGACGCGAAAAACACTTCTCTGGAAGAAAAGGAATAAGATAGTCAGATTCTAGTGGATCTGCACCTAAATAATCAGAGTCAGCCACACAATCAGACCGACACAGAATATCTTACGGTCAGAGGGGGTGTCTCCACCACCCTATGTGAGCAGACTAAGGACATTGCCAGGTAGACGGCGATATGGAAATATTACCCCTGCAGTGGATAGGAAAATGATGAGAGAAGAAAAAGAGTGCCATGTGTTACAATTCCTTTTACTCGAAAAAGGAGGAACGAGGCCACAGTATATATCCTGGCCACACATGAATCAAGAAAATCTGAAAAATAAGCTTCCAATGTTAACATCGGGAGCCGGAAAATGGATACAGGAGTTAGAGAAAATGACGGGAGGGAACATGTTACCTATAGGGGATATTAAGGGTCTTTTAATTGCCATACTTGGTGATAGAGCTGACGATGTGTGGACACGTGCAAGTTACCCTGGCATAACTACAGTTAATACTGCGCATGATGGAGCGCCATTTAATAATTGCAGAGACGCGGTATGAAAAGCATTACGATTGCTATACCCGGACAATTTAGACATGGGAGCCATAATGACATGTAAAATGAAGGAGTCAGAGGATCCTTTGCTTTACATTCAGAATTTCCAAGACGCATGGGTGCTGGAAACTCGCGAATCTTGGGCGAAATCCATACCCGTGTATTACCATATATCATGCCAAGGGCTGCCAGAATAGGCACAGAAGCAGCTCAAGAAATTGATAGGAATTGAGGACAAACCGTGGTCTGAAATACAGTTGACCATGGCACACTATTGCAGGCTGCTGCAAGAGAAAAATCACAAAAAAGTGGCTGCACAAAAAGCTGAAGAGGCAAAATTAGTGCAGAAGAAATTGTCAAAATATGCCATTGAAGTGGCAATGATAACTAGCACAGACGGACCAAACATGCAACAGGCCAATAATCAAGGGCAGAGTGATCAAGGCAATAACGGATTCTACCCAAGGGGGAGAGGCTTTCGAGGAAGAGGATGGCAAGGTAATCAGGGAGGGTTCCAGAGCAATCAGGGAGGTTTTCAAAACATGCAAAGCGGCAAACAGGATATGTCAAATGGGCAAATATTCAGACCACCGCCAATATGTTGGACGTGTGGAATGACAGGGCATCTAGCACGCACATGCAGAAGTCAAGGCATGGTGCAAAACGACCAAGGAACAAGAGTAGGGATGGCGAATCCACCTGTATTTTTACAGCACAGTGGAAATGGAGTTGCACAAAATCACACGGTGCAGCAGCAAGTGTTGTGAGCACAGAAAGGCTTGCAACCTCAGAATATGACAAGTTTTTGCAAGGACAGTACCAACTGTCACTGATGCAACTGTTACAAACAACAAGTATAGGGCAGGTACTGAATTCTGGAATGAGAAATAACAATGGTGATGGAGGAAGTCCATTCACTCAACATGGAACAAAGTTATATATGGACTAGGACAGCTCACTGGGAAACCTGATGTGTTCTATCCTATCAGTGACACCAAACCCTCATGAGGAACCAAGGGTAGATGTCGTTATAGGGGATATAGAAAATGTCTTCTTAGTTGGTAGAGGTGCAACACTCTCATGTATATGTGAAGGCAGGTTTTCCTTGTCCGGCAATGCAATGAATACTCAGGGCTTCACAGGAGCAACAAGTCGTGTTTCTTTTACAAACGAACTTCCAGTTTCTATAGGAGAATGTGACATGAATGTGCCACTACTTTATTCACGGCAGATTCCAGTAAATAAATTGGGGCGAGACTTAATGACGAAGTTAAACATGACAATCTCGTTCACAGAAAAGGGCATAGTATGTTCAACTCCAGGAATGCACTATTTGAACATATGCAAAATTATTAGAGCATACGCATGACCAACAGCTATGAGAGCTGTTCCATTGGAACCAGAAAAATTCACGTATGGAGTGGGTATACTAATGGCAGGGCTACCATGCTTTGCAGACAAAACCATGAGAACCCCAGATGAGTTTCTATTCAGGCCAAGAATACCTATGCATGAGGAAAAGGGACGAGTGTTTCGGTTGGCACTACACACAGCTATAGTACGAGGAAAAGTGGCTTTGATCAACGATTGTGAAGACGAAGGCAGACAATAGTGCGCAGTGATCGCCATTGAGGAAGGATACAGATTGACTGATGTCATTGATGATGATCTGTTTGAAGAGCAACAGGTATAGATGAAATAACAGTCGAGGTTAATCTCATTTATTGGGTGAAAATGATCAAAAAAGAGGTGCCCCAGAGAATGATGCTGGCACAAAAACGTCCTGAATATTTTGATGACGACATGGCAGAAGTGCAGAAGTGCATGTCTCAGTGTGGACTACAAGCCCTTATGACGTAGGCCTATTAAAAGGAGTCAGAGATGTGAGGATTACATTGAAACCAGAAGCAATCATACCAAAAGCACAACAGTATCCCATGTCTAGGGAAGCAGATGAAGGGATTTCCAAGACAATTTCTAACATGATGGAGCAGGGTATTTTCGTAACGTCAGAGACGTCATCTAATACCGCAGTGTACCCTGTCAAAAAATCAAAGGGAGGGTCTTGGCGACCAATAAATGATATTGTAGAGGCCGAGTTCCATCTAGTCCCTAACCTGTCCACATTCCTATGTAATATACCCGTTGAGACAAAATATTTCATGGTGATTAACTTAAAAAATGCATTTTTCTCAATCCCATTGCACAAAGACTCACAAGATTTGACGTCATTCACATTCAGGCAAATGCATATGAAAAGCACAAGGTTACCTCAGAGGTACTGTGAGTCTCCTTCGATTTTCAACAGAGTCCTACAGATGGACTTAAGCAATATCGCATTAGCGAGTGTGGTCTTGCAATATGTCGACGAAGTCTTAATTTGCAGCACGACAGAGGAAACGTGCAGAAACAAATCTATTCAGCTATTGACCATATTGGCTGAGAAAGGATATAAAGTCGACCAAGAGAAGTTACAATATTGTCAGCAAGAAGTGCTGTACATAGGCCAGCTAATCTCACATGAGGGGAAAAGGGTTACCCCTGAAAGGGCTGAGGGCATATTAAACACAGCCAAGCCACACACGATAAAACAAACAAGTTTTCTAGGATTATGCAATTATGTCAAGGCATGGATCTTTGACTACAGCTCTTATACCAAGCCCATGTTACAAGCCCTAAAGAAAGCACAGGTGACGAAAGGAAAAATTGAATGGACTAAACCCATGGAAGAAGAGTTTGCTGAACTCAAAAAGAGCATTTTGCACGGCACCAGTTCTAGGAATTCCCAATTATGCAGAGAATTCTACCTGTTTTCTCACACAAATGGCAGTGTTATTACGACAGTACTCACACAGAAAACCACTTTGAGGTACAAGCCCCTGGCATACTACAGTGGAAATCTAGACCCAGTGATGAGGGGTCACTTCCTGTGCGAACAAAGTTTAGCTGCCGCAACGTTCGCCTTAGAGAAGGCTACAACCATTGTGATGGGATGCTCAATGACGTTATTCGTTGAGCACGCATTATTTGCCATTTTAGAGAAACCGAAAGGCACATTGACATCTCAGAGAGCTTCTGCTTATGAGCTGATCATATCAAATCCATCGATTAACATAATTCGATGTAAGATAGTGAACCCAGCTGTGTTTATAGCAGAGCCAGTCACTGACGGAGAGCCAATCCATGACTGCGCAAACTATGAAGAATTCTGTGATGAAATTCCCAGAGTGAAAGAAAATGCATTGGCAGAAGGAGAAATTGTCAT
Source organism: Ambystoma mexicanum (assembly GCF_040938575.1). NCBI lineage: Eukaryota > Metazoa > Chordata > Amphibia > Caudata > Ambystomatidae > Ambystoma > Ambystoma mexicanum. The sequence continues at coordinate 1,503,441,459 of NC_090922.1, read as the reverse complement.
TGTTGACGGTTCTTCAAGAATCGATCAAAATGATGTGCAAAGATATACATGCACCGCTGTAATGAAGCACACGGCAAATGGAGAATTTCGAGTACTCATTAGAGCACAATTACCATCACATTATTCAGCGCAACCTGCAGAATTATTGGTGTTGATACTCGCGGTTGAGAATCACGCAGACCAGGAAGTGACTGTGTACAGTGACTCAGTGCATGCAGGCCTTGCACGCTGGGAAAAGAGGGGTTACATCTAAGCAGACTGCTCACCAGTGGAGCACGCACCCTTATTGGATAGGCTCATTAAGGCACTACAACCACCAGTGGGCATAGCAGTCGTGAAATGTGCCACCCACACGAAAGGGACAGATTTTATCTCATGAGGAAATCAAGCAGCAGACAAGGAAGCCAAATGTGTGGGGACCAAGGACGAAATAATAATGTATGTGGAAACAATGGATGTGCATGAGAGAATTATTGTTGCATGAAGTGAACCTGAAAGTTATAATAACATGGGGCAAACCCAGTTAATGCAACTCCAAAGGGAGGCACCACAGGAGGAGAAAAATCTTTGGAAGCGGCAAGGGTATTCTTTAAACACCTCCGAGAGCTTGTGGCGGCAAGACAGCAGTGGTAAACCGGTGACGCCTGTAGCCCTATTGAAAATAGCATTGGAACAGTTGCATTATCCAGCACACATGACAAAAGAGAATCTAGCAGCAATGATTGCTGAAGACTGGTTTATACTGAACTTAGCAGAGCACGTTGCATTTTTTATGGTGAACTGTATAATCTCCCAAAAGTTCACAGCTGTGCACACACTATGAGTAATTAGAGAAGTCATCCCAAGGCCCAATGGACCTTTTGAGCACTTGCATGTCGATTATGTCGATATGATTCAAGTATGTAACGGGTACAGGTATCTAATTGTTGTGGTGTGTCCATTGTCTAGATGGATAGAAGCAGGTCCATGTACGCACCCAGACTCTACCTGTGTGGATACATTTCTGGTGATGGAGGTATTTCCCAGATGGGGAGTATGTGAGGTCATAAGGTCAGATAATGGTCCTCACTTTGTTAATGCAGTATTCTAACAGAATAGCTTACTGCTTGGTATAAAGTACAGGTTTTCATCGGCGTATCATCCCCAAGGTAATGGAATAGGCGAGAGGCTCAATGGCTTGTTAAAGGAAAGGATTGCCAAGTTGAAGCTTACTCTAAAAAAGGGATGGCTGCACTGCCTTCCACTGGCACTGTACATGCTCAGAAACCAGCCTGTTTCTGACCACCATCTTACGCTGGATGAGATTGTGACAGGCAGAAGGATGCACACACCAATGACACCCTGAGATAGAGCTAGATGTGATGCTCAGTCAACAGGGGACGTTTTAGGATCAGAAATGCAAAATTACTTGAATTGCATGACATCTTATCTTACTGTAATTTCAGGACAGCTGCAGCAACGACAAAAAGGGTGCAGGGCAGCACAGAACACAGAAGGAGATACTACAACAGACCCAATTCAGTTTATGTCTACCACAACTGTTCCCTGGGGACGCGGTCCTGGTGAAAAACCACAAAAGAAAAAAGTGGGACGAGGCAAGGTTCAATGGACCATTTAGAGTGGAGGACATCACTCCCTCTGCAGTTAAGCTACAAGGAAGAAGAACTTGGAACTTCCTTGGTGATATCCAGCCATACAACGGAGAAGGCCCCCGGGCCACACCCCAACGTGTAGAGAATACAGACAACAGGGAAGAAGCACAGCACGTGCAGACGTGATCCATGACGAGGAAGAAGGTCGCATGACAAGCAAAGCAAAGGCAAAAGAACTTTTGTGCAAAATTGTGTTTAAATTTGGACATTTCCTCTGAGCAAAAAAGGGGATAAGGACATAAAAACGGACACTCTGTGCATTCTAGTTGCAGGGTGAAGAAGAAAATTTCACGTATAAGCCACAACATAGTTTATTAACTTTGATCTTTGGGCTGAAGCACACTAAAACCTTGATGAGAAAAGGATATGCCAATTTTTGATCGAGGACATGTAAATTGGAAGAAAATACAGTATCCAGACTCATTTCATACAGGAACCTTGTTTGGACTCACTTATGGTGTCCCACAGCAGTGACATCACTAAAGGTGTTTTAATATATTTCGAGTTAGTATTGAGATCGTAGCCATCGTTAGTGGGAAGGCTCACTAACATCACTGAATGTCTTCAAAACCCTGAAAATGAAAAGACAATAAGGAGGCTGCTCATTGTGATTGCCGAGCAGTTCCTTTCACTTCAGGAATACAACGAGGACAAGAGAAATGTCCATGCCAGAAGAACCTTCGAATAGGCTTGTCAGAATGCTATTCTTTCACTTAATTGAAGCCTGTCCAGCTCTTGTGGGAGACACACTGATGTCTTGACAATTCTTCGAGATCCAGCAAACACAGAACATTTGATTATAATTCTGAACGGAATCATAATTCAGGTTGCTCTTCAAGCTCATCGAAATCACAGAAGCTGCTCATCGCGATTGTTGAGCAGTTACTTTTTACAGGGAAGTCAAGACAAATTTCCCTGTCACCAGAAGATAGCAGATTAGCAAGCAATGTGTTTTTCCACCTGATTGAGGACTTTCCAGAGCTTGTGGGGAGGTCTGCCGGTGTTGGCATCCTCACTTTCATCAGAGACCCAGCAAACTGTACACAGATGAGCAAGCTGCTGCATGGTATTGTAACGCAGGTTGAACTTTCTAACCATCACCAGAACTTCAGAAGAAGATTGTAAGACTTTCCGCCGATGGACAGATCAAGAAAGTGTTGCCAGAAAGCTTCACTCTTGTTTATGCTGACAAGGACACGACATGTCGTCTGGAGTGATACAGATAAGAGGCATTGACTGGGAGCTTGTTTATTTTGAACACGCAAACTAGAGACATGCTGAACTTATTACCTTATTTTGACATTTTCACATAAAGAAAAGAGAACTGTGTCCAGAGACAATCTATTAATCATGCAAAGAAGGACAATCGTTCCAGTACCTGCAACCTACGAGCAGAGACAGCCGAATCCGGCAATAATAGTGCCTAGAATGTATTAAAGAGTTTTTTTTTTTTCCTTAAATGATCGAGATGGGCAACCAAAGTAGTAATGTTGTGATCCCACAGGAGGAGAAAGACATGCATTGTCCCGGAACTAAGTGTTGTAGGTTAACATATGGAGGAATCATGTACCTATTCATTGTATTCATCATTGTTTACTGTCACTGACGATTCGAACTGCATTTTTTATTGGTGCACAAAGTGCTCCAATTCCAGTGCACCCACCTACTGAGGTACGCATGAAACCCACAAAGGCACCCAGACCCTAGAAGGTCTGACAGAGGAGTGAGTGAACTTGAAATGGATGTGATTAGCAATGACATACACTCACATTTGCTAACAAGCAAATTGAAAAGCCAGAGACATGGTCGGCAGAGTAAGAATGAGAAAAGGTTAATCAAAGACACACACACACAAACGATGAGTGCACACACACCGGGTCTAGTGTCAATAACTACAGAACCACAATCCAAAGAATGGTAGAAGGTTGGACAATCAACAATGAAAAGTTCCACCACAAATGAAGTGAAAAGACAAATGGAGAAATTTGAACTTTTAAAGAGACGAATGGAGTTGGAGAATAAACCAACAGAGACAGCATTGACAAGCACGCCTGATCCAATGAAGAGAGCAAGTGCAAGTCTTACAAAACTCTCACGTGCAGAGATGATAGCCGAATCAATATGGCCATCTATAGCCAGAGCCAGTAAAAGACAAGAGGACAAGGAGAGAATTACCAGATGTTCTCCTACTCAAATGGTACAAATGAAGATGCCTGAACCATGGATGGAGATGCCTGAGAATCCTCCAGCAAGAAGAAACTATATGGATGCGATTAAAGATGTGATGAAAGCAAACTACATGAAACCTTGAGAATCAAGAGAAGCACACAAGAAGATAATAGCGAACTAAACGACTACCTGGACAGCACCGCACACTTGGGAAATAATATCTGGTAGCAACAAATGAAAGAAGTTGGATAACGAAATTTTGAGGAAGAATGCTATGTTTGTGCACTCCTACCTTACAGCATGGGAAAGTCAAAAATCTTTGTAGCTGCTGAAATAGATGTGCAGACGGCTTACTGTCTATCACACATAGCAATGTGCAAGACCAGAGGCACCTTGGCTGAAATTGGCAACTGAAGCAACTGATCCAAATGAAGACGATTATGTCCGGGACATAGAGACAAGAAACAATGGAAAAACAAAGAACATTGTGATCAGATATGAGAAGCCAGTAGTTAAAGGAGCAGAGATCAGAAGAGAGACAAACCAAAAACTGAACGTTCAAGGAAAAACTTCAGAAGAAGCTCGGAGTTGGAAGAACAGAGGCCAAATGCATATCTGGGGAACAATGCTTTCACCGGACGGATGGGAGAAAGGAGTAGTGATTCTGCAGAGCGTGGATGGTCATCGGTTGTTACCAGCCTACCATTGACATAGTATGAATTGGATGCAAGCCAGAATGGCCAAGATTTGCTAAACTATTGTCATGGGTCGAGGACAGAGGAGGATTCTTACAGATGCCATTGGAGAGTCCAAAATTCTGCTTCACGAATAATGGCACAAGAAAAATGGAAGCGAACCAGAACTGTGGACAAGTTTTTGACGCTCCAGGAATGGTACATGGCTGCCGAAGAACTGGGGAGGTATCTGCACACTGGTGAATGTCCATGTTCCAGCACTGATGATTCCAAAAAGTGATGCTCACCTGAGGAAAAAGAGATCTGTGGAGATTATGAGCAGAATGAAGAGAGAGAATTACTTTTCTGCCAAATCAGAAGACGTTTTCATGCAATACCGTATGAACACAGGCTGTTCAGCTTGACCTCATCAGTGTTCATGACAATTCTGATGCCAAAAGTTCAGTTTGGAGCAAATACTTAATGGTTGCAGATAACCAGTAGGGAGTTACTGCAGACCATCAACCCAACCAGAAAGGGATTCAATGTAATCAAAGAAGAGTTAAGAGCAATTCGACTAATGACTCTCCAGAACAGATATGTCCTTGACATGATCACAGCTATGGATGGGGGTGTTTGTGCAAATCGGAGAATCATGTTGCACATTTATACCAGCTCACAATGACGAAAATGGAACCTTAACAGAGGCCATAGGTATGCTGACGAATCTAAAAATCAAATGATTGATGAAACTGACGAAAGTGGACAACGACAGTTGGTTTGGATCACTATTCTCATGGGTTCCACAATGGATGGCAGATGCATTCAAATTCCTAGGAGCACTGCTAGTGAGGATATTGCTGAGATTCTGTGTTATCAAGATACTAATCTCTCAGTGCCAGAAAACTGCGAAAAAAGGCCATAGGGATGAAGATCATGATTGATGTCGAACCAGGACGGAAACCCAAGGACCTGACTGATGAAGAAATAAGAGACTTTGTAAAAGCCAGCATTTATGCATCAGAAGGTACAAAGTTTCGATATCCATGGGGACATAGAAATTATGTGGGAAATTGGATCTATTGTAGTCCAAGTGGACCATGTCAACTAATGACTTGGAACAAAGGTGAGCACGTGAGAACAGCAGGAAGCTTGAAGGGAGTCATAAAATATGAACCCCAAAGATATATTTCTTCAAACCTCTATGTGTGGATACAGAGGAGGAAGTAAAAGTGGATACAGAGGATGAGGTAAAGGTAAATACCAAGGAAGAAGTGAAAGTGGTTGATGAATCGCTCAGAGGGGGGAGTGTAGAGGAGGTGCCAAGCTCAATTCACACTCCAACCGCCCATTTCGAAGTACCAGGAACGTTCATGCCAAAATATGTGATGTATGATGAGCAAATAAAACAGCAGAGAGCCGCAGTTGGGCTCTGTCCAGTACCTATCAGAAGAACCGCCCCTGTTGACGTACCGACACCTAAAAAAACCTGGACAGTAAGTACCCATTGAGAAAACCATATCGACAAATGAGACAGAATGAAGATTGTCAGAATGCAATCCCTGAGGAAGCTAAAAAGATACTGAAGGAAGATGAATGGTGACGTCACAAGAACCCGGACTAACTCACAAATAGAAGATATGATGACCTGTGAATGATGAAAAGAGACGAAACACCATGGACAAGTGACATCCTCAGTTGAAAGTGAATTGATTGATGTCAAAGATGTCAGGAATTATGCCACATGCACGATGAAGATATTCAGTTAGTTTAAACATGTACATATGCAAGGAACCGCAATTACCAATAATTTGTTAGTAGTAAAATAGATTGCGGCAAGCGCCACCTATACATATCTACCTCACGGACCACTTTATATAAGTATACTTCCACTATGCACAAGTGCAGAATAAACTAAAGGTTACTAAAGGTCTCAAGAGGAGAGCTCTGCAGCGAACAAATCGAGCATTAAAGACAGAGAGAACTCAGACAAAGGTGTGCCAAGGAGTCAAGGTCCTATTGGCTGAAATAGACCAACAGTGGATACAATTTATGAAAAGAAGAACAGAGTATCCTGCTCAGAAAGGTCAAGTTAAGCCACAGATGGCAGGTGGCTGCAGAATTAAATCTAATACACAAATTGCATGAAGAATAAGACTATTTCAGTGTGTTGAAATCATGTGACCAGACGAGCGAGAAGGGATGAAACTTTCACACATACGCATGGCCTTGTGCCATGCACAGACGCCTGAACTTTTCCAGACCAAGAAGCAGTCTCGGGGCCAACCACAAAGATATAATTAACACATGACCACTGAGGTGATGAGTGATTGTAGCAATAATTGGAGGGAAGCTGGAAGTGCAGACAAACTCCCTGCACCTGGCCGGCTATTCTGCACGCTGCTAAGGAAGTAGAAAAGTATGAGTGGGGTTGTTGCCATCCCAATCATAGTGGACCAAGTAATCTAGGGTCCTATAGTTAGTAGAACCAATGAGACGTACTTTTAGTGACGTTTACAGTAGCCCTTTTGAAGGAAGGGCTTAGATGCCCCACCTGACAGTGTTTATCCAATCCCCACTCCCCGTTACCATATACAGATATAGTACCTATATTAAAGTTACCTTCCTAGAACCAATAGAGTTGCATGCTAAAATGTTAAGAGTTACACGTCAGTGATGATGAGTTTTTGGTATATATACTATGTTTTTTTTCTGAAATTAATTGAGTTGAAGCAAGAAGGAAGATTTAGCAATTGTTGATATTCATGGACTCCACGTTTATGGTGCTTGTCATTAAACGGACTCCCTTTGCCAAACTATCGAGTTGTCATTATTGATTTGATGCGAGAGTATTAATCTGCATCCCCATTCATCTCGAGGGTGCTGCTGCTCATCTTAAAGTGCTGTTGGGAAACCCCCAGCTCTATGGGCCAGCTGGGGTGCTACTGCACACTCCTTTAAGAGAAATATTTTTTTTAAACACATATTTATGTCTGTCATTATCAGCAGTGTATGCTCGGTATGGAAATCATCGTTCAATTGCCTACGGCATATGGCTCCACCAAACTACCCCTATTATTCACTGCACCTACTCTGCATCCTAGCTCAGTGTCAACTATACCCTAATATTCTATCCAATGGCCAGTGCTCATGGCTTGCAGCCATAGCCGGTCTCCAAATAAATACTCAAACAAAATAATCTTCCAGAATCATGGATACGAGCCGTGGTCATTCCAATCTACAAAAAACGGTAACCGAGCAAATCCTAATAACTACCGCCTGACTGCGCTGTTGGATGTTGACAGCAAGATCTTCTCAGGTCTCATACTCATGGAATTGGTAGCATGGGCAACAAAGAACAGAATCCTAACCAAGCACCAACTGGGCTTTTGAAAGGGAAGTGGTACAACCATAAATGGACTACTGATGAGTATAGTATGCGAGAAGTCGTGGGAAAAAGGGAGGTCCTATCCTGTATGGCACCTGAATTGGCCTCTCACAGGCTTTTGACACCATCAACAGAGAGTGCCTGTAGAGCAAACTGAAAGTGTGGGGGATTCTGATGTCACTTCTAGTGATCATTGTCGCGCTCCATGACAAATCAAAATTACAAGTCAGGCTGAATCTTGGAAGGGCATCTAACCCAAGACATAACAACAACAATGGTGGTGTCCTCCAGGGGCGCATAATAGCCTCTGTTCCCTTCAATCTCTATCTAGAAGATCTGGGAGAAGCCCTTGGACCCCAGGTGGTAAACACTCAGAGAGTTGGGGGAGAAAGACATAACTGGATTGCATAAGCAGACGACCTAGTACTGCTAGACTATGCTCCAATTGGGCTACAAAGAATGCTAAATGCCCTAGAGCAGTATTCAAACACCAATGACCTAACAGTGAATCCAGCTAAATATTGAGAAATGTAAAATGTCTCGCAAACATTCTCTGAATTTCAGCTGGAACCTAAACAATCAGCCAGTCCTGATGGCCAATGAGATTACATATTTGGGCATCAAATTTAGGGTGTTTCCAACATTAGCGTTTTTGAGCTCGCCTTAGACATCAAGGCGGATCATGTTATCTGCCAAATGAAGAAACAACTGTTTACTTTCTGTCGCTTCTCTCTTCTACCCCTGGTAAGGTTTTACAAATTAAATGTAATCCCTTCCCCGTTATATGGCATCAAAACAAGCCAGTGACCAAAAAAGTAAATCGGCTAGGAGGCAGAATTTGGAAAAAAAACACTAGGCCTACCATTGAGCTTCCCAGCTTGCTGTCTAAGACATGAGTTGCGTCTTTCATCAATGCAAGTTCAAGTGGACTGGAAGGTTCTTTCATTGTTCGGAATAGTACAGCTTGTTCCTTCTGCTTCCCTATTTAAAAACTTCAATATGATGCTTAATGACAGCTCTAACAATTTCTTGTACAATCTGACAAGTTAGTCTCGTGAAAAGCTCAAATGCAGTCAAAGCACGTAGGGCGACCTTACAAATAACCCGCAAAAATCAAAACTGCAGTGCTCAGAAATTATTGCATAAACACCATATGGAGTGTTCAAAATTCCAGGGTTGCAAAATCCCTCTCTCACTTCGACAAACCTAGGGTCCTCATTGCCAAAAACCTCTGAAAATGTCCAAGCTCCACAAGCAGATCAAATTTCTTGAGATTTCGCCTCAACCTACTACCCACTGGGGAATTAAAGTTGATCCGAAAGCAAGTATCACCAGACAACATCCACTGTGAACTTTGCAAGAAGCCCTTTTTACAGACTCTAAAACACCTTATGATGGACTGTACTGGCACTGAAGGCCTAAGAACCAGAATGCTCAAACGTTTTTCCCACAGGGAGGAAGTACTGTACACAAACGAGTTCTGGGAAAGACTAATTGCTGGGTATGAAATTCTATTAACCAATGAAGTGATAAAAATACTCCACAAACTAGATCTAGTGGCATTGTAACATGCATGATATTATGTGTATGATTATGCTGTTGTTTATGTATTTCCTTTGTTGAGTTTTTTAATAGATTCAATTATGTTTGTTTTATGAAAAGCCGATTTGTTTCGGCTATATCATAATAAATAAATGTTTTTAAAAAATAACCTCAGACATTGGACACAGTCACAGACACGACAAGGACGCCAGCCTCATCTTGGATTTAAAATATGGCTTCAACGACTTTATATGAGCAAATTAGAGGCAGTTCCAATTGTGGTGGTGGGTGTCAATTTCAAGCCGCTAAAGGATTGTGGGTGTTGTTTAGCCGCCAAGCTCAGCAGCTCACTACCTGCAGTGCAGTGCATATCGTTTGTTTTGTCACGGTTTATTGGACTGTCACTCTCAACTCAGGGAGTTCCCCCCAATGAAGGTATCACACAACAAAGCGCTTATCAGATTCAAATTTGGTTAGGCCTCCAACCTGTATAACAACATTCAGCAGACACCCTCTATGTATCACTAATAAGGTAGAAACCAGTCCGATGTATAGAAATAATAGTGTATATTTATTTATATTTCCACAATGAATAATAACTCACGATAACACCAGCCACCAACTCCGTGGCACAACACAATAATCACAATTGCAAATTACTGGCATCAATTGACTGACATGTATTTATTAATAGACTTTCAGTTATCACTAGAAAACAAGTTGAATTTGAAGATTTTAAATCAAAACACGCAAAGGATTTCTTTGCACATTAACAGAAAGGCAATTTAAACACACAGTTATTGCTTGGTTTGTCATAATACTCTTCCCTCCTAGCAAACCCCAACCCCAGACATCAGTTATATATGACCCCTTAGTTTGAATAAATGGTACAGGGAGTGTGAATATAATAGGAATTTCATTTGGGCTTTTTATTTGAAAGGCAAGGTTTGGGAAATGAACTCAAATGGAACATCGTTTGGGGAACACAATTTCAAATGAAATGCAGGGTTTGGGGAATTTGGAATGAATGGTAAAATTTGTTGAGGACAATTTCTTTTCACAGGGAATGCAGGATGTTGGGATTTTTGTTTTGGGGACATTACCACATTCAAATGAGCACCAGGGTTACCCAATTACATTAAATACTAGAGTCATTTACTGTACACTAGTGTAATCTTTATCAACTTTGAATTTTGATAAAAACATCACCCCGTGATAACTGATCCTATGAGAATGAATTCAATTATATTATTGGTTAAATAAGCTAAGGGTATAACGCTTTTACCCCCTTCCCACTAAGGGAAGAGCACCCACTAATGAAGTGGAATGGGTTAAACCAGACAGCTTCCCTCACATGTTTGGTTAAAACAGATATGGGGTTTTTCTCAAAGGGAACTCATTAAGTGATATTTTTAGTCAAACTTTGGCCAGGGTTTAAACAGTTTTTGCCCCCTACCGACTAATGGAAAGGGATTAAGGCACGTAGCTCCCCAGACAACTGATAGCTTTGGGATATAACTACTTACATGGGAGATATCTAATCTTAGCTCAGGAGGCCTACCAGATTTCAGACCCTCTTTCAGGAATAGGTAGGCAGCTCACACCTCTGGTCTCTATTCACGGCAAGGTCCTTCCAGCCATATTTTAGGCCTCCCCCTCGGATAGGTCTCCCAGCTTCCAGGAAAAAGCCCTCAGCAAGTATCACAGGGTCTCCTGTCTATCTGCTCGCCTGGGTGTCAGCCTTCCTTTTTGTCAGCTCTCTGTTGTTGACAGTCTGCTCTCCTCTTTTTTCCCTTCTGTCTCCCGTTAGGGCAAGGTTGTTTAGAGGTCTGTATTATTGGTAATGAGGAAGAAGAAAAATGCATCATTTCAAAATGACATGTTTTTACATTTGTTTTTTTAATCTCAAAATCTCACCACATGGCAACTACCTCCACTTTTCAGATAATTGCTTGAACATTTATATTATTGAATTCTACAATTTATGGCGAATCGGGGAATACACATTTTATTTTGGCACAACCTTCCTAGGAGAAGCTATTATTTTTCATGGTTTGTCCCTGACCTCAAATAGTTACAAATATGACACTTCACAATTCAAGCATCAATTTCACATTCTATCAGTTTGACCAACATTTGAGTTTCTTTGAATTATGAGAAGGCCAGAATCATGGTTTTCTTCCAAACTCAAATTCTATCCATCACATATGGTTAATATTTACATAGAGCTGACCGTCATTTTGTGATCTTTAATGTGAGTCTTGGATGAGTTCACTAGGACGCACAGTTTTTTTTTTTACTAAGGAAAATGTGTCTCGTGTTATTTGGATTGTAAAACATTAATATAGAAGCCTCATTTTCAAACTTCAGAACATCCAGTTTAATTTCTCACAAGTCACATGGCTTGAACAGTTGCTTATCAGTATGTCTGTTCCTACACAGTCTTTGAAGATCCATTAGTGGTTCCGAGATCCATTGTATTGGGGTCAAGCTAGTCCAAGAGGTCAGATCTGTTAGCTGGCTTATCTGACCCTCACACAATTTTGATCTAACCCTTTGTATTTCTTGGCATCTTTACGTGAAAACCAAACCTGCTTTTCCTGGTGGGCCCAGCCCAAAGGATTAGAAGTCAAAGTTGCAGAAGCACAGACCTTTCAGTTCAGTGGGGAAAACAAGCTACATACATAATCCTAACAGAATAGCATTTAAAATTGAAAAGATGTGTTTACCGTGTAACATTTTGTATTGCATCTGGGCCTACTGTCCAGGAATTAAATCTTTCTTTGATAAAATAATTGAAAAGATATGTGTTTCGCTTTCAGTGTAAGTCACTCATAGGCCACAGTTAACATAGAAAACCAGTGTTTACTTCTACAACAAGTAGGCCTCTCCTTTAAAATTATGTCATTTTAAATGTTGAAAAGTAAGTGGTTTTATTTGTGACGCATACAAAGTGCTTGGTTTCACTTTACATTTCCGGATCACAGTCCCATACTGCATTGAAGTCAATGTGAGATGCTGCTCTCTGTCTCCTCAAATGAAATGGTAGCTTTTCATATTTTATGAAAACAGCATTTTCATCCACAACTGTCTTTTGCAATGTATTGGGCATATCCAGCAGTTTTAATTTCTCAGGCGCACTGTCCTCCACTTGAGCGCCTGCCCATTTTGGGAACGTTGAACTGGGCCCATTTGTATTCCTTCACGAGGCCTTATGTCAGAAATCAATGTTTGAATGGGCCTGAATATTCCAATGAGATTCAACATCAGCCAGCTTCATTATCACAATAGGTCCTTGCATGGCCTCTCAGTCTCTGTCACTCGGGTGCTGTGAGTATTAAAATGAAATTAAACTAATATAAACATAATGCTTTGTAGTGCACTGGTGGATCACGCACTCCTGGACCCTCACCCACCCTTTCCCCTGAATCCCACTGTGCAGCTAGCGGCCTAGTCCTACTCACCTAGTTCACACTGAAGCAATGCTGGGCGAGCTGATGGCAGTGCTGCCTCTGATATCACAAGTTCTGTCGGCAGCTGGCTGAAAAAAATGGAGCCCACACTGCCGCAGCCCAAGTAGTGTGTGTCTCGAATTAGCCATGCCCCCCTATTTCCGGCATTCTGATTGCAGGATTGCCAGGGGACACATGGGGCCTCATTATGAGAATAGAGGTAACCATGCTGCTTTTTGCGGCATGGCTACCCACTTTCTGGATACGGGGTCCGGGTTCCCTGAATGGGGAAATACCGGGCCATTCCGACCTTGGGGGGCCCGGTATTTCCCCATTCAGGGAACCCGGACCCGGTACATCCCCATTCCCAATTGAGCCCCCATAGGGCTCAATGGGAATGGGAAGCATGCTAACAACGGGCCCGTTAATGACAGGCTCGTTGTTAGCATGCTGGGCTGCTCGCGGGACCCGCTAAGGACGTCTGGTAAAACCAGGCATCCTTAGCGGGTACCACGAGCGGACCTCGTAAATAGGCGGTAGGGGGTTAACAGGGGCCGCTAAGCTCTACCGGCCCCATTAACCCCCTACTGCCTTCCGTGTAATGAGGCCCATGGATTGTCTAGGGGTCGCAAGCTAAGAGCCAGGGGTTGAAATGGCGACCCGTAGCAACCCCTAAATGATGTCCCTGTCTCTGACCTTTGGCAAATATTGCAATCTCACTGTGCACAAATTGGAAGTCCCTAGAAGTGATTCAGTTCATGCTTTTATACAGTGTTGAAGATATATGGGGTCCCGGACCCGAGTTTGGAGGCAGCCATGCCCTTAATGAGGGCATGGCTGCCTCCAAACTCGGGTCCGGGACCGGGTTCCTTGAATGAGGAATTACCGGGCCATTCCAACCTTGGAGGACCTGTTAATTCCTCATTCAATGTACCCATCCCCATCCCATTGGAGCCCCCATAGGGCTCAATGGGAATGGGGAGGGAGCTAACAACAGGCCCGTTAATAACGGGCCCATTGTTAGCTCCTTGGTCCCCTCGTGGGACCCACAAAGGACGTCTGGTCTGACCAGACGTCCAGAGCGGGTCCCGCAACAGAACCTTGTAATAGGGCGGAATGGGTTTAACGGCGCCGGTAAAGGTGCCGGCGCCGTTAAACCCATTCCGCCCTATTATGAGGTTCTGTCGCGGGTACAGCTCTGGATGTCTGGTCAAACCCATTCCGCCAGGGTCGTAATGAGACACATAGTTTTAAAGAGCAAATCAGTTTCTGCTCATTCTACTTTGCTGGAGGAATCTGAGACTGTCACCTAGAATTGTACTACTGTAGGTCCGCCTCTGCCACAGTACCATTTTTGTTGACTTGAGGTGAGGGTATATATTCTCACCAGCCAGTCAGGGCACCTAAGATTCTAGAATAGTGGGTTGACTGCAACAAAACCACCATTCATTTCCCCCTCTACCACTGCCAGTCCACTGTGTTCCATTGGTCCGGCAAACGTCTTCTTCACAGAAGAATGAGTAAAATGCTTTGCTATGCCCTCTAATATTACCTTATCGGGTCTAGTGAAGTACAACTTCTGCCATTTTCATGGACGTCAGGATCTGCGAGAGGTAGAGTAAGAGACCAGCATTAGAGTGGACGGAACAGGGCAAGGTTTCCTTGTTGCAATGTTGATGTGTGCAGATCTGAAGCGGTAGGGCTCTGAGTGGTGTGCACCTAGCTATTTAATGAGTTCTCTGGTGTAATGGTTAATGTGCGCTACAGGTTGGTAATTGTTGTGTGGTTTTCTGGTGCTATCTGGCAGAGTGGTTTTTAAGGAGAGTGTGGGTTGTTGTGTTACATTATCTGTGGGGTGTTAGAGGAGATTCAGTGTCTTGGGGTGGTGTACATTGAGGTTGTGTGTTGAGATGTTTTGTTGGTGAGGGTAGCAGCAGACCAACCACAAACAACTGCAGACAACCTTTTGGACTTTTGAAAATTCAACGATGCAGCCTTTATTTACTTCCAGGGGACTACTCCGGTGGTGATAGTGCGTGGTACAAATATCCTTTAACATTAACATATACCTGCAAAATATTCTTTCTGCAGCTTTAATGCCTTGAGATGCTGTTCTACGATGTTAGGCTGAGTCTTGCCATTTTAGGTGCCAACATGGAGGGCATCAATCCAGACCCTGCAGTTTCCAGTCAGTGGCCCGGGACCGGTCTTCTGACTGCCCACTGACGCCTCACAGACACTCCAACCACTGCTCACTCAGGTTTGCATGGGATTATGGGACAATGCAAATAGTCTTGCACCCTGGATTAGCATCTAACAAAAACAACTACAAATACCGCATTATCATGCTGGCAAGTACCAATACACATTTGCATTTCATAAGACATCCCTTCATGTTTTGGGTGATGTCACTGTCCCACTGTACTTTAAAATGCCCAACTTGCTGTTAATTTGACACTAGTTCTCACAAGCAGTCCTTGGGGGAGATTGTGAAGGCGGCCCCATGCAAGGACTTTTTAACTAGCCACAGAAAGTCTCTAATCTTACTCCCTCCGCCACATTTGAAACCCTCCTTAAAAGTGTTGGTTTCAGTGCACCCTTGCTCACTGACTTCCTGTCCCGCCCCTCACACCTGTCCACTGGCTGTGGAGCGGGGCAGTAAGTTATTTGCCCCTTTCCCATCAGTCTCTGTAAGGCTGAGTAACACCAAGCTCCCCAGGGCCAGCCTGCCAGCCGGGTGAGTGCCAGAGTGCTTCCCCCTGCAGCCATGGGCAGTAAGACCCAGCAAGTCCCGGATGCCATCGTTGACCCAAGCCCGCTGGCGTTTCTGGACCCACGACCCTGTCCACCAACCAGGCTAACTCTTGGGCATGTGTGGTCGAGGCACTGACATCAGCAGATTGACTCTGGTTTCAGCGATGACGCAATTAAAGTATTTGCACAAGAGTTAGGGATGGCGCAATGCCTTCCTTTCAGCCGGAGCAGCCAGATTTGACAGGAATTGAGGAAGGAGCAATGTTATGGTGGGTAATACAGTCTAATTATGGAAATGTGGATCAGATTAGAGTCCAGCGGCAGTTTCTAATTATGACACGCAGTCTATCTTTAGAGGGCATTTACCCAGAACATGTTTCACGGTATCACTAATTGGTGAAAGGTAATTACACAGGGTTTCCCTGCCTTTGTAATATTCAATAAGGATTACTCACACGCTGGCGCAGCACAACAACGTTTTTTTACCATCTATGTCACAGGCTATTTAGACACAATCACCTTACACTACGCCTTTTTCAAATTCCAGGATAGTGAACAAGCACACATTGCAGAGTGAGTGAAATACATACAAATACTTGCTGCGGTAAAGTGTCTTCCAGATTGCCCGCCACCCAGCCTGGTGCAGAAACGTACATCCTACGCTACTTCCCTGCCACCCAGCCTGGTGCAGAAACATACTTCCTACCCTCCTTCCCTGCCAGCCAGCCTGGTGCAGAAACGTACATCCTACTCTCCTTCCCTGCCACCCAGCTTGGTGCAGAAACGTACATCCTACGCTACTTCCCTGCCACCCAGCCTGGTGCAGAAACGTACATCCTACTCTCCTTCCCTGCCAACCAGCCTGGTGCAGAAACGTACATCCTACTCTCCTTCCCTGCCACCCAGCTTGGTGCAGAAACGTACATCCTACGCTACTTCCCTGCCACCCAGCCTGGTGCAGAAACGTACATCCTACTCTCCTTCCCTGCCAACCAGCCTGGTGCAGAAACGTACATCCTACTCTCCTTCCCTGCCACCCAGCCTGGTGCAGAAACGTACATCCTACGCTACTTCCCTGCCACCCAGCCTGGTGCAGAAACGTACTTCCTACCCTCCTTCCCTGCCGCCCAGCCTGGTGCAGAAACGTACATCCTACTCTCCTTCCCTGCTACCCAGCTTGGTGCAGAAACGTACATCCTACGCTACTTCCCTGCCACCCAGCCTGGCGCAGAAACGTACATCCTACTCTACTTCCCTGCCGCCCAGCCTAGTGCAGAAACGTACATCCTACTCTCCTTCCCTGCCACCCAGCCTGGTGCAGAAACGTACATCCTACTCTCCTTCCCTGCCACCCAGACTGGTGCAGAAACGTACACCCTACTCTCCTTCCTAGCCACCCAGCCTGGTGCAGAAAAGTACATCCTAGTCTACTACCAGGTGACCCAGCTTGGTGTAGAAACATACATCCTACTCTACTTCCACGTCACCCAGGAGCAGAAACGTACATCCTACTCTCCTTCCCTGCCACCCAGCTTGGTGCAGAAACGTACATCCTACGCTACTTCCCTGCCACCCAGCCTGGTGCAGAAACGTACATCCTACTCTCCTTCCCTGCCAACCAGCCTGGTGCAGAAACGTACATCCTACTCTCCTTCCCTGCCACCCAGCCTGGTGCAGAAACGTACATCCTACGCTCCTCCCCTGCCGCCCAGCCTGGCGCAGAAACGTACATCCTACTCTACTTCCCTGCCGCCCAGCCTGGTGCAGAAACGTACATCCTACTCTCCTTCCCTGCCACCCAGCCTGGTGCAGAAACGTACATCCTACTCTCCTTCCCTGCCACCCAGCCTGGTGCAGAAACGTACATCCTACTCTTCTTCCCTGCCACCCAGCTTGGTGCAGAAACGTACATCCTACGCTACTTCCCTGCCACCCAGCCTGGTGCAGAAACGTACATCCTACTCTCCTTCCCTGCCAACCAGCCTGGTGCAGAAACGTACATCGTACTCTCCTTCCCTGCCACCAAGCCTGGTGCAGAAACGTACATCCTACTCTTCTTCCCTGCCACCCAGCTTGGTGCAGAAACGTACATCCTACGCTACTTCCCTGCCACCCAGCCTGGTGCAGAAACGTACATCCTACTCTCCTTCCCTGCCAACCAGCCTGGTGCAGAAACGTACATCGTACTCTCCTTCCCTGCCACCCAGACTGGTGCAGAAACGTACACCCTACTCTCCTTCCTAGCCACCCAGCCTGGTGCAGAAAAGTACATCCTAGTCTACTACCAGGTGACCCAGCTTGGTGTAGAAACATACATCCTACTCTACTTCCACGTCACCCAGGAGCAGAAACGTGCACCCTACTCTCCTTCCTAGCCACCCAGCCTGGTGCAGAAATGTACATCCTATTCTACTTCCCCGCCACCCAGTCTTGTGAAAAAAGTACATCCTACTCTACTTCCATGCCTCCCAGCCTGGTGCAGAAATGTACATCTCAGTCTACTTCACCTCTACCCAGCCATATGCAGAAACATACATACTACTCTACTTCCTGCCACCCAGCCTGGTGCAGAAACATACATACTACTCTACTTCCTGCCACCCAGCCTGGTGCAGAAACATACATACTACTCTACTTCCTGCCACCCAGCCACGTCCAGAATGGTACACCCTATTTTACTTCTTGCCACCCAGGATGGTGCAGAAACATAGATTCTACTGCAGAGGAGGTCCCAAGCCCAACCTGCACTCAAATAGCCAATTTTGAAGTGCCAGGAACATTCACGCCAAAGTATGTGACGTATGATGAGCAAATAAACCAGCAGAGAGCCGCAGTTGGGCTTTGCCCGGTACCTATCAGAAAAACAGCACCTATTGAAGTACCTGCACTTAAGAAACCTTGGACAGTAAGGTACCATTGAGAAAACCATATCGACAAGTGAGACCAACTAACGATTGCCAAAACACAATGCCTGAAGAAGCCAAGAAGTCCTAAAGTAAGATGAATGGTGACGTCACAAGAACAAGGAATGACTCACATATAGAAGATATGACAACCTGCAAATGATGAAAAGAGACGAAACACCATGGATAAGGGACATCATGAATCTAAAGTGAAATAACGATGTCAAAGGTATGAAGCTTATGCCATAAGCGTGATGAAGATATGCAGCCAGTTTACACGTGTACATATGCTTGGAACTGCAACAAAGCTGAGAAAATTGTACAGCTTGCTATGCTTAGTAGTAAAATACATTGCGGCAAGCGCCACCTATACATATCTACCTCAAAAAGGAGAATTTTATATAATTATGCTTCCACTGTGCACAAGAGCAGAATCAACCAAACGTTACTAAAAGGCCGCAGGAGAGGAGCCCCTCAACATGAGAATCGAAAGCTAAAAGATAAGAAACCAAAACTCAGACGCATGAACCCATACCAAGAAGCCAAGGTCGCATCGGCTGACATAGATGAACCATAGATACGATTTATGATGCAAAGAGCGGAGTATCCTGTTCAAAGAAGTCAAGATAAGCAGCAGAAGGCAGTTGGTGGGCAGAAAGCTAAATCAAATACACAAATTGCAGAGAAAAGGGGACGATTTCACGGTGTCTGAATCACGTGACCTGCCAACCAAGAAGAGTTGGGGCCTTCACAACTACACGCAGACTTGTGCCATGCCCAGATATCGGACCTCTTCCCGACAGAGATACAGTCTCAAGGCCAAACCAGCAAGAAATAATTGACACATGACCATTGGGGAGGTGATTGATGATGGCAATGGTTGAGGGAAGCCTGGATGAGCGGGCGAGCATCCTGCACCTGGTCGACCATTCTGCACGCTGCTAAGCCAGTTGAAAAGTACAAGGAGGCATGGTGCCAACCCAATCACAATAGACCAAGTATTCTAGGATCCTATAGTTTGTAGAACCAATGGGACGTCGTAATTTTAGTGACGTCCACAATAGCTATTCTGAAGGAAGGGCTTAGATGCCCCATCTGACACTGATTACCCAATCCTGTGACCCCATACCATATACAGATATAGTACCTATAGTAAAGTTACCTTACTATAACCAATAGAATTTCATGCAACATTTTAAGCGTTACACGTCAGTGATGACGAATTTTTAGTATAAATTATGTGTTTTCTATGAAGTTCATTGGAGTTGAAAGGAGAAGGAAGATCGAGCGATTGCTGATGTTCATGAACTCCCCGTTTTTTGTACTTGTCATTAAACGGACTCCCTTTGCCAAACCATCGAGTTGTCATTATTGATTTGATGTGAGAGTATTCATCTGCATCCCCATCCATCTCACGGGTACTGCTACCTCATCTTAAAGTGCTATTGGGCAACCCCCAGCTTTATGGGCCAGTTGGGGTCCTGGTGCAGACTACTCTACTTCCATGTCACTGAGTCTGGTGCAGAAATGTACATCCTACTCTACTTCCATGCCGCCCAGCCTGGTGCAGAAACATACATTCTACTCTGCTTCCATGCCACCCAGCCTGGTGCAGAATGGTACACCCTACTCTACTTCCTGCCACCCAGCCTGGTGCAGAAACATACATCCTACTCTGCTTCCATGCCAACCAGCCTGGTGCAGAAACATACATCCTACTCTGCTTCCATGCCAACCAGCCTGCTGCAGAAACATACATCCTACTCTACTGCCACGTCACAAAGCCTGGCGCCGAAACATAAATCCTACTCTACTGCCATGCCACCAAGCCTAGTGCAGAAACATACATCCTATTCTACTTCCTGCCACCAAGCCTGGTGCAGAAACATACATCCTACTGTACTGCCACGCCACCAAGCCTGGTGCAGAAACATACATCCTACTCTACTTCTATGCCACCCAGTCTGGTGCAGAAACACACATCCTACTCTCCTTCCCTGCCACCCAGCCTGGTGCAGAAACGTGCATCCCACTCTGCTTCTACACCATATTTATCCTGGGTTTTTCTCCCCAGAACACTTATAAGGACTCATGGGATTCAAAGCCACTGTTGTCAGAACGACTCGTCTTTGATTCGACTCTGGCTCCTGAAAATGCACTAATATGAGAAGATGTATTTCTTTCATTTAGAAGCTGTGCAGAGCCATCATCAGGCGTCGCCCCGGGGTCATGAAAGTGGGCCCTGTGGCCCTTTCGGTCGGTGCTACAGTGTGCCACGCACATGATTTGCGAGTGACTTGCAGGTGCTTAAAAGGGTGAATGTTTCGAAGATAACAAGGGGAGAGTGAGTTGTGCCCAGTTCATCTCTGCTGGAGCTGCAAGAGTGAGGTTGGTGCCACGCTGTACATGCCATGGTGGTGCCGGATGGTTTGCATCTTCTGGGATGAGGTCTTGTCCTGGCTCTCGCCCTCCCTCGCTCTCCACTGCTCTGTGTGCTGGGTCTCTTCCCTGCTACTTTCATGGCGAAAACGCATATTCTGCGATTTGGGAAGCGTGATGTCCGACCAAGTGCTGACGTTGCTTTGCTGTCTGCACTTGTGATCCTCTCTACAATAAGTGCACAAAGCCACAATCAGGCTCTTTCTGCTTAACATTTCTATAATGATTTTATATATATATGTGTGAAGGTGTTTTATTGTGATGTGTGTGTGCTTCAAGTCATTATTGTGAATCAGTGTTCTCATAAGAAAACCTCAAAATCATGTTTCTACCAACCGGATTTATGTGGTCAAGTAGTTAAGTTGCAGGCTGGTCTCAAATTGCAGCGTCAGCGCTTCACTGACTGTGTGATCCTGGGCAAGTCATTTCATTTCACTGAGCCTTATCTGCCGTAGTTAGAATGCAAACTGGCTAAGTCCTACTTTCACACTGAATAGAGGGTGATCAAACTAGTTAACCAAAAGCTGCTGCTAGTAAGTTTGAATTGCTGCAGTCGCCCACCCCCTGCTCCCCCCAGGATAGACAGCGGGTATTGGGAAGGAGAAATTGATGGGCGTGGGGTCCTGATGAACTGACTGGGGGCTGGGGTGTATAAACGTTGCTCTGATCTTTGAAAACGTGTTGCGGGTGGGATTGGGGGATTTCCGTCTCTGCTGCCCTGGGTTTAGGAGGAATCCGACTAGACAGCATTGTCCCACGCTGGGCACCCCAAGAAGCTGCATTTAATGGATTGGGGTTTGCCTTAGCCCCTGAGCATATTGAGGAGGCACAGCCCCTGCCCCCAAGGGGTGGGTGGATGGACAGGGGGTTTGCCAGGTTTATAAAAGATCTGGGGTTAGACTAATGTTGTGACTGCCAGGACTCGGGGCTAGCTATAGCCGTTTGGTCGCAGGCCCTAAGCTTCTATCCGGGGCTACAACCAAAAGACCCGGGGCTATAGCCCCCCCCTCCCCCTCTCAACCCCTCCAGAGCCCTTAGCAACGCCCCTGGGGATGGGGGAGGCAGGCGGGGCTGATGGCTGCTGTCACACTTTTACTTTAAATGAGGGTTCAAGGGGTAGGCAGCCCTGCCAAAGGCCTCCTTCCCTGATCTCCCAGGCTGCGGGTTAATTATGCGGGCTTTGGGGTGCAGCTGTGCTCGAGGAGAGCCGGGCAGGCCCGCTCTTCAAAGAATCCCAGATGAAAACGTCCGACAGTCCAACTAACACATGACGGAACATGACGCGACAGACCAGAGCATCCCCTTCATCATGATCTGTCATGTTGCGAGATGTCATGATATGTCGTGGCATGAGAGTTCATGTCATGCCCTGATAGATCATGTAATGATATGTGACATATATTGACATGGTAGGTCATGCCATATTATACCATTTTATGCCATGTTTCGTCATGCTATCCTATGGTATACCATATCAGAGCATATCATGACATGACATACCTAGTAAGCTCCAGGATTACTATTCACAATAGACTCCCAGTGTACGTTCCCTGGAAGTGTAATATGTCCAGTAAGACCCCAAACCTGTATTCTTGAGCTTCCAAATGAGCTACCAGTTTGACACACCCAGTACGTTTCCATGTTATTATTTCCTATCAGCCTGCAATTTCTAGTAAACTCCCAGTTTGACATTTCCAGTAAGCTCTCAGTTTAGCATTCCCAGTAAGCTCCCAGGTTGATATTCCCAGCAATTTCCCAGTTTGGCAATCCCAGTAAATTCCCAGGTTGAAATTCCCAGTAAGCACTCAATTTGGCATTCGAAGTCAGCTTTACATTGCCATAAGCTCAGAGTGTAGCATTTCCAGTAAGTTCCCAGTTTGGCATTCCAAGTAAGCACTCCGATTGACATTCCCAGTAGACTTTCAGTTTGGCATTTCCAATTAGCCATACATTCTCATTAAGCTCCCAGTTAGGCATTCCAGTAAACTTCCAAGTCGACATTCCCAGTAAGTTCCCAGTTTGGTATACCCAATAAGTGCCCAGGTTGACATTCCGAATAGGCTTTCAGTTTGGCATTCCCAATTAGCCTTATAGCCTTACATTCTCATTAAGCTTCCAGTTTGACATTCCAGTAAGCTCCCAGTTTGACATTCCAGTAAGCTTCCAGTTTGAGATTTTCTAGTAAGCTCCCAGTTTGACATTCCAGTAAGCTCCCAGTTTGGCATTCACAATAAGCTACCAGTTTGACATTCCAGTAAGCTTCCAGTTTGACATTCCAGTAAGCTCCCAGTTTGGCATTCACAATAAACTCCCAGTTTGAAATTCCAGTAAGCTCCCAGTTTGACATTCCAAGTAAGCTCCCAGTTTGGCATTCACAATAAGCTGCCAGTTTGACATTCCAGTAAACTCCCAGTTTGGCATTCACAATAAGCTGCCAGTTTGACATACCAGTAAGGTCCCAGTTTGGCATTCACAATAAGCTCCCAGTTTGAAATTCTAGTAAGCTCCCAGTTTGACATTCCAAGTAAGCTTGACAATCTCAGTGTATCCCTCATCAGATCTGACTATACTGAAACTTCTTTCCGATTCTCTACCATGAGCACTCGAGTCTCCCCTCCATATTGTGTGTCTTCGGCAAGACCTTGGAAGAAGCTTGCCATAATGACTTGTCCCTTGTAGCAACCTCGCTCCCTGCCCCGGATCGCCCCAAATCATGTCTGAATACCTTTGTTATGATATGATATGGCATTTATAACGCGCCTATACACAAGTGTTTCAAGGCGCGACGAGGCAAGGCTGGGGGGACATAGGGAAGACAGCGACATTGATATTACATCGATATTACTAGGCCAGGTGACATTGAGATCGCGCAAGTGCATAGGATGGGGGAAGGGAAAGTGCGGGGAGTGGGGGAAGGGACAGTGCAGTACAAGGGAATAAAATAATCACAAAGTAAGTAAGGGCCAGCAGGTGGCAAGTGCAAAGTTCTATGGCTCTTGGATTCTCTCATCACCTGCCTATCTACTAATTACACCCACATATCACGCACGCCAACATCTTTCCCTTCTCAACGTATGGCTGAAAACAGTCCCCAAAGCTGCTGAGCATTGTTGGCATGGCTCATAATGCATAACCAATAGGGACCTCTCCCACCATCACCTTAAAGCCTCTGGCAGTGGCATCGGTCTTGCTGGATTGGACCCAATCACCAGAAGGAACTGTTGGCTTACCTGAAGGAGCTCACGCTTCCCTCAAGGACTTCATGACTGGTTCCTGCCTCTGTCCTCTTTCTATGCACACCGCCATCCCCGCTGCCCCTGCGTCCTGGCTGAGCCGTATTCCCTCATTCCCCAGGTCTATTCTGAGTTATATTACCTACTCACTTGGCCGTCTTTCTAAGCTTAAACCCGGTTCCCTCTCGATCCCTTACCTGTTAAAATACTGAAAGATTGCTATCTTCCAATCTGCGAGTCGACTTCCCACGCATAACGTCTCCCCAACATCCAGCACGGTTCCGCTTTCAAGGAACCGGATGTTGTTAAACTTCAATAAAAACCTCTGCTGCACACCTGGTCTCTGGGCGGGGTCCTTCTTCCACACCACCCAATAGCAGGCCAGCCCGTCATGGATCACTCTAAAGCGTAGTTCCCGGGTGTATTGGGCGATGCCCTGACTTTCCCCCCACCAAACATAACCACGGCACCCCTTTAGACTCCTTCCATCCTTTTCAGATCCGCCAGGGTGCTGGGGGACCGCCTGATCTTTAACATTCCCCTATCATTGTTGCTGGCAAAGAAGGGCTGTCTTCTCCTTTCTTAGAACTCATGACCACTTCCTGTTTGCACTATCCCAATATTCATGGCCTTCAGCCGGAAACTAGACATCTGTCTAATTTCTGCGTCCTTCAAGCGTGACTTCTTCCTACATTATGCAAGGGGCCAGCGGCAAGAAGTTACTTGGGGTGACATGCACCCCGTAAAATGAAATAGAACTAGACGTATGAAGGGACATTCCTAGCAAGCTCCCTGTTTGACATTCCTAGCAGGCTCCCAGTTTGACATTCCTAGCAAGCTCCCTGTTTGACATTCCTAGCATGCTCCCAGTTTGACATTCCTAGCAAGCTCCCTGTTTGACATTCCTAGCAGGCTCCCAGTTTGACATTCCTAGCAGGCTCCCAGTTTGAAATTCCTAGCAAGCTCCCTGTTTGACATTCCTAGCAGGCTCCCAGTTTGACATTCCTAGCAAGCTCCCTGTTTGACATTCCTAGCAGGCTCCCAGTTTGACATCCCAAGTCATTTGCAGGGTGGCAAAAGCAGCTGGTCCAGCTTTCAGTGTTACTTGGTATTGAGCTGTGGCTAGTGACTGGCCTCTGCCAAGGGTCCAAGAGGGTGATTAAAAAGAACAGGTGAGGATTCGTGACTTTACCGCCTTTAAGTGTTGCCATTTATTACTTAGATTAAAGGAGAGTCGGGAATTATGATTCAGAGTCATATTTCTCATTTTTTGGTGCTGTTTTTTATCTGGCACATGTTTCGCACAACAGTGGGTGGGTTTTAGCAAAATATGTATTTGTTTGTAAAACTAAATCAAGCACCCCTGCCACATACGTAACTGCCATCACAAAGGCACATGTGTTTTCCCATCAACTTACCTACTGCTTGTAGGTACTTCTATGTGTCTCTGTGCATGCCACTGAGTAACCTGTACTAAGATTTGTTGTTGTTGGGCCGCATTCCTGTAACCCTGAATTAAGCCTGCTTACGCTCCTTTACAGCGCCTCGATGCCTGCGGGCTGTAGTGTCCTCTACAAATACAATAAAATAAATAAATAAATAAATACATTTCCAGATCACCTGGGCAACAGCATATGCAAGGCATCTTAAAAGTCCACCAACGAGCAAGATTAGCGCAATCGATCTCTACATATGGAGTTTCGGGGCACCCATTGGATGAGGCCATCAATTATATCAGTAATGTCTTCCTACACTAGTTTGTCCAGCTCGTCTTCATCTTTGCCTCTCAAAAGGAAGGGTATTGTACTGGGTGTTAGGCCATCAGCTGTGTAGTGTCATCAATGTGGGGCCTTCTGGGATCACGTTTTAGGCACGTTGTAGGCAGCCTACACTTTGAAATAATTGGTCATACCTTGCTAACAGACTATTGACGTCTTTCACATCCACCTCTCTAGCAATCAGGATGCTCGGAACGCAGGATGCATTGTATGGTACAAGCTCGTGTTCGGAGCGGCCTGGGTAGCCAAGCGTGGGGAAGCTGAATTTGCATATGGTGACATCACAGGAAGTGACTTCACAGGACATGACATCACTGGAAGAATAAATTACTTACCTGTAAACACAGTTCTTGACAACATAATTTGAATAGTGCCAGACCTCGGACTGGCAACTTCCCGAGACTTAAAATAAAGATGTACAGAAGTGAAACACCTATGTAAAATAAGGGGTTGCATATATATGTTGGGTACAGCGTTAGAGCCCATGCACTGCTGAGGATGCCTGCCACTAACCCATCAGTGCTGGACATCTAAGCTCCATCCCAGAGGCTTCTCTTCATTTTCTTTAGTTGAACATTAAAAGAAATACATTAGGACTTACAACCTCTAAAGGGGGGAGTGAGGTTTCATGTGAATCTGGCTAACGATGACCTTATCCTGCCTTGCAGACTGGCCAGATTATTTCCCTTCAATCTTCATTACTCCTCATACTACTCTTCCTCGTCCCACTGCTTACTTTCCTTCCGCACTGTGAACCAATTAGCTCTTCGTCTTCGCCTTCCCTCTGCCTGCATCAATAATGTCCAGGCCCAATGACCCCACATTCTGTAATACCAAAACGTCTAGATGTGACTCGGCCCAGGGAGGGAGGGTAGGGCATATAAGTATTGGGACGAGGAAGAGTAGGAATAAATCTAATGAACGTAACGAATCCAGCCAGTTTCTCCATCTTCCTAGTCTTGGTTTTTACCCTGGAACGTATACCAAATAATCCAATGCTGAGTGCAAATTCAATTGGTTTATACTATTGGGAACATATGATGACGTCATAGAGTAGGTACTGGGACGAGTGGAAAGGATGGGGAGGTAATGCCCCGTAAGGACAAGCTCAGGAGAAAAGACAGAGGTGGAGGGTGCAAACCCCTATAGAAAGAGTGAGATGGCAGATAAACTCAGTAGAGAGTATCCAAGAAGCACGAGACTGCAGCGGCTGCCCAGGTTGCCTGTCTCTACCTCTTTCCTAGTCTTAAGGAGAGGCCTCGTCCCCACCTGATCCTCAAAGGTCTTGTGTGTACTGCAACTGCCATTCATCATCTGATCATCGTAACAAAAACTAAACACTCTTTGACTTGAGGCTTGGGAATTCAAAGCAGTCAAGCCTTATCTGTGCCAGTCGGTCTGTGCCAGTCGGTCTGTGCCAGTGGAAATATGCAGATTTGGCTTTCGATGGGTTCTTGCAAACTGTGTGCTGCGTAGGCGCTGTTTGCCTGTTTTGAATGAATGAATGAATGAATGCACAAACAAGTAAGCTACTGGCTTGTTGATACATATCCTTGTGCCATTGGTATTTGAGCTATTAATTGATATATCATGAATTGGCAACTTTTTTTGCAAAGTGTCTGAAGCACTTGAAGCAGTTGTGCCAAGGCTCGCTGAATTGTCAGCAGGTGCTTAATTATATTCCTTGTATGTTACCCTATTGGTGTTCTATATTTGACAAGAAGCAAAAGGTTGCCCCGAAAGACTCCATAGCACCATAAGGGCTTTCCAACATCGTCAATGCGCTACACCAATGATTGCTGCGCTTGACTCCAAAGCAATCATATGCTGCTCTGTCAATGATCTAAATAAAGAAATTGGTTTGTAATGATAATTGGCCTGGATCCAGGGCCGAGTCAGCACTGTGACCGCGTGTGTTGGTCTCCCTCGGGCCAGAGACGCTACAGAAAGTGTACCCTGACAGCCCTAAGCTTACTCAGCTGGATGGGCCTCGATTCTTATGATTCCTAGCATCACAGATGAGTTCCGATTAAATAAGCATTTTAACTTTCCAGAAACAGTGATAAACACGATACATTGCCTCCTTCTCTGGGCACCTCCAGCTGAGTGGTTAGTTGAGGGGCGAATGAAGTGAAGTTATGAATACTGGGGGTGCTTTGCAAGTGAAGCAAATAATCATGTATTACCAGGTGTTTTGTCTGAATTAGTGGCAGAGAGCCTGTGTGATGGCATTAATCCAAGATTGCAGATACTACAATTTATGAATCAGAATTTAATCTATAACAGAGTTATACTAGTAAATATTTTCTAAGGGCCCATAAAAAGTGAATAAAGAAGTTTCTTAAAAGAATTTGATGTCTCTTATTGTTTAGAAGTTTCTCTTTGTATTTTCTTTTGTCTGATTTCAAAAAATGTCGTTCCTTCTATTTTGTTACAGGTTCTGATAATTGGCAAGAAAATTAGAAAATTATTTAAAGGAGAGTTCCGGGACTTTTTTTTTATTGTCCCTACGGTTCGGCCATGTGTTTTTAAGCATAACTCGGTAGATCGTAGAAAACTTTCCTATGGACCTTATCCGACTTTTCGTCCATTAACGCACTCGAAATCAGCCGCCATTTTCTGATAATCCTATCATTTCCCCCCATCGACCTGGCTCACCTGCTTTTGCGGCACTAAATCAAATCCCCCGCCCCTGAAACAGACTTTATCAAAACATTCATATTCCCCGCCTCTATCCGTGTCGTGACTGTGCTGCGTAGGCAAACGCGCCCAGGCGTCTTCTACGCGACTCCACCTCAGAACCCGGAAATCAACACAGATCAGCTCACAACACAGCGCGCCACAATTCGGAATATGAAACTGTACTTTTAAATCAAACCGCAAGATTGTAAATTTGGTAAAGTACATTTATTTGACATCAAATGTTTAGAGAATATTCAGCGATTTTCATTTTTATTTGCTCACGTTCCAAAAAGTTCGTTTTGAGGCACGCGATGTTCCTTTGCTGTACACAGGGTCTTAGATCATCTCACAATACAGCGCCACAATTCGGAATATGAAACTGTGGTTTAAAAGCAAACTGCAAGATTGTACATTTGGCAAAGTACATTTATTGGACATCAAATTTTTAGAGAATATTCAGCGATTTGCATTTTTCTTTGCTCTCGATCCAAAATAGTTCGTCTTGAGGCAAGCGATGTTCGTGTGCAGTACACAGGGTGTTGGTTTACGATAAAATAAGCTCTTCGGTCGCACTGATAATCGCATGGCTGTTCCAACAACGAGGCACTAGGCCACCACAACGGTCTGTATGTTGCATCTAGCCGTTAGTACCGCGTAAGGGCATACTTGTACTTGGCGATCGTCCCACAAAATGGTCAGGGTGCTAACGTTGTTCACGCGGAGAAGCAATTGGCGATTATAGAAGCCATCCGCCGGTGTCTGGTACTCGTGACACAGACAATAATGGATGAAGTACCTGTTTGAAAAACATAAAAAATGAAATTAGTCTCACCATCAGATCTTTATTAAAATTATTCATTTTATATATTGGGTCGGGAAATTATTTCATAGCTAGGACAGTGCAACTGGGTTTTATACGTCAAGGGGGGTCTGTAGGATACTGAGACAGTCCCCCAGTGCAGGGGTTGACAGGGAGTGCAGGTGGAGAGTGGAAGGGCCCAGGACCGAGATCGCAGACAGTGGACCAGTTGTAGCAGGGGAGAGGGAGAGAGAAAGCAGAAGCAAAGAGGAAGGTTTTGAGGTGCTTCCGTAAAAGGAGACGGTTCTAGAGCGCGGTAAGCTACTGTATAGTAATTAAATTGCGGTATAAACTCATCTAAAGAGTTACTTACATTATATTTGCATTTTCCATTGTGTCTGTGCGTAGGGCAGCCCCGAAATACCACTCCTTCTATGCCGACGTTATTTCTTCTAATGAACGAACATGAAATGGCTTTCGTTTCTGAAATTATATTCATTATCGTTTCTTACGTGGTCCCGGCCTGTCAAGGTCAAATAACAATAGAACCTTATACTGAGTCGTGGGCCTTTCTGGCACCCGAGAAAAAATCAAAGCAGCTGACCTTCACTTTGAACGAGCACACATTCCTAGTTAGCTACATTCAGTGTAAGGCCATCTCACAGGACTTGAAATTTACACTCCATCTTTGCATTTTGTCTGCGTGCTTTGCAGCCCCACAGAACCATAAATACGGAGACATTCTATATTTTTTGAAAAATGATTTATATTACTGTTTGGTTTAATTTAATGCGCAAATGAACAAGGTTGGATAGACACATTGCATGTACACTGAGCAATCAATTTTATTTACACAATACATAGCTACACATATTCAATGGGCCTGCGACATGAGGAGACTCCAGAGCAAAGTCACAGGTGACACCCGGGTGGTTCGCACAACTGCACAGTGAAGGGAGGGGCAACGGTGGAGAGACACATTGCATGTACACTGAGCAATCACTTTTATTTACACATTACATAGATACACATATTCAATGGGCCTGCAACATGAGGAGACTCGAGAGAACAGACAATCAAATTACAATCATTTAAACCGTGATGTGTATTTCTCAATGAGCTCTTCTTTAGGTGGACATGGAACACAGGCAATGTTGGGTGGCAATGCAGTTGTACCCTGCACAGGTTCGTTCACAACTCCATTTATGTGCCTATCTAGGACGTCAACAATAAGTCTTTCAATAAACTCATATTGCATATCCTCAAACACTGGTTTGATCACCCATTGTTTACTTCTTTTAGTGAAGGCCTTATTGTAGCGAAGCGTCCCTAAAGTTCCGGTCGTCCTACTTTGTTGACGGCCAACATTATGGTTATGTGTCAAGACCGCTAGAAGAGTCCGATTTATCATGCCCTCCATGCCAAAATGCAATCGTTTTGGCCTGTACTTTAGGCACATATTGTGGAACACCTCCAAATCTCCTGTGTGGCAGAATTCCGTGAGTCCCCTCAAAGCTTTTGTTATAGTTTTATCAAATACAATCTTTTCAATGGCTTTGTGAGTGGGTGATGAAGGAATCAACCACTTCTTCTTCCGTGCCTCCTCTGTGGACAAATGGCCATGTTCACAATTGTGGAAATGTTGGTTCGTGTTCCATCGGTGAACGTTTGTACAGTGTAGCATTACTGACCGCCATTTTTCCAGTAGAATTTCCAACGACCCTCCACATGTTTTTGAGCTCCACCAAAGATGGTTGCTGATTGACTTGGACCACTGTGAAATACCTTGCATATCTTTTTTTTTACCTGCAGCCGACAATTTTTTATTGATTGTTTTTGCAAGATGCCAAACGTCAAATTGGTGATTTATATTTTTGTACTCTTCTCTCATTGTCTTGGCAATTGAAACGTGTCGGTCCGTGGCTATCAGGTCGATCACCATTCCCCGCGATTGTAGTTCTTGCAATGATGCTACAAAGCCAACTTTCTCCATGGCCACTGAGGATGTACTTTGTGACACCTGCACGACCACCGAACTCACAATTTTCTTACTTTCCATGTCCTGAAAGTGGTAGGTGCAGTACTTGGCTGAAAATCCTGGGCTGTCGCACTGTCCATCACCGGCTAGCCTGAACCGTTTGCCCGCGAATGTACTATCAATAGACATTTTTTCCATTCTCCAAGCTTCGCTAATGGCTGGAAATAGATAATCGGTTTGGTATTTGTAGAACTGAGTTTTCGCAATGAAATGGATTCCCACAAACTGAAAGAAAGACTCTAACTTTTTAAAACTTGAACCACTAAAAAGTGCAGCCGCTGCACAAAGTAGATTGCCTGCTGGCAGTTGCCCCAGCATAGGTTGTGCAGACCATGAGAAAGGATGATATTTTGTACAGGTGGCATGTATTTTAAGGTTAGTGCCTCGAATTGCACGAGTCACATTAATCAATGGCTCCCCACATACTTCCCCACCAACCGAATGCCCACATTTCATCCGAATAATAATATCAATCAAACAACTATCGAATACAATGAATTTGGCCTCTTTCCTTATACTGTCACTCTGCATCCCAGCTGGTTCGGCCTGTAACGTTGAGGACATGTCACTCACATGAAAGGTAGAATCTCTGATATCGTCTTCCGCTATGTTCAGTGATATTGATGGTGTTTCATTGTCGTCCACTTCATTCTCTTCCATTGCAACATCTGTTCCTTCTCCGGCGATGGGTGAATAAAACAATTTCTTCAACTTTCTCGCGGTCTTAGTTTTCGCGGGTGTGGATTCTGTGAATTGATCTCCGACTGCATCCGAACTACCAGGAGGACATCCACTATCAATGGCTGGTGGTGGTATAGCTCCGTTGTCAATCACTTCATATTCTTCCCATTGGCACGATGCATCTCCAGTCTCAAGTCCCTGCCAAAAGGTTTGACAAGCAACATCTCTCGTTCGCTTCACTGTCTGTGTAGATCTAGTTCGTACACCCACTCGCAACTAGAGGACAGATTGGAAAAGGGATGTTCAGTTTAAACACAACTTACAGTATTGAACTATTAACAGTGAAAAACAACATAATATAGTGACCAGGACACTAACCTTCTTTTGCTTTCTTTTCTTTGAAACTTTATTGCCTCGAACTTCAACATCAGGACGCTGTTGCTCCGACTCGTGTGTGCATGTCTCCACTTCCTCTTGCGCTGCAACGACTATATTTTCCTGATAAGCACATCCATCACGCACTGACGCTCCATCGACTCCCTGAAACATAGAACTTTCATTAGTATGTATAATAATATCGAAAACACAAAATGTACTTGGGGACCAATACCCACGTACATGTCAATAGCAAAACACGAATGAACGCTTTGTGTAGAACATTCAAACGACAATTATTCACGCATTGTTGATCTAGTTAGATGGAACTGTCAAGATCCATACCTCGGGCTCCTCATAGACTTCCATTGATGATATTATTGAAGATGATGCTTCAGTGACTCCCTGAAACACAGTAATTGCATTAGTATGGTTTTCTATTTTGATAAAAAGAACAGAAACTTTGTGCAGGCGTGAACGGCTCATCTAAATAGACCTGCACAAACGATCAGTTGTCTAAAATAAATAATGGATATGTAAATATGATTCGATTTGCTCGATCGTTGGAAGTGTCACCACCCAGAGATCTGCATCAACTACTAGGGGTGATGCTCTTGTAGAAGAAGCTCCGTCATCTCCCTGAAACATAGTACTTGCGTTAATAAAGAAGGAAGTATAGCGGATGTAATCACGTCATATGATTTCGCTTGATCGAACTGTCAGTATCCATACCTCGAAATGCATAAGAACATCAAGGGACGATGTAACTGCGGTGCACACTTCTGCAAGCTGTTGCGCCGACCCGTAACTGCACGCTCCCCCTTCTTCTTGGACTAATGCTCCATCGACTCCCTGAAACATAGGACTTTCATTAGTAATGAACACAATATTGATAAAAGAAGACACATAGGAGGGCGACGACAGAAGGACATATCAATGGCTAAAAACGAAAGAAACATTGTGTGTAACAATCACGCTACAAGAATGCAAGATCTGATGATCTCCATCGATGGAACTGTCCTGAAACGTACCTCGAGCATCTGAGTGACATCAACGGTAGTCGTCAATACGTTGGACTCCTCAGCATCTCCCTGAAAGACAGTACTTGCATTATTTTGGATAACAATAATTATAACTGAAAACAAAGACTAGAGGACGAGTACAAGGGTGTACCATTAGGTAAAATAATTACACGATAAATTAAAACTATTGATTTACATGCCTAAAACAAGTCAGTGGCAGAATAGCCAAGTAAGATTACCCGATAGGCGCTTGAAGTGGCTGATGACTGCAATAACGACACGGATGGAGAATCTTCCGCCTTCATATTGAGTGGATACATAAATGGGGAAATTATTGTTAGCTAATGCTACACACTACCGCAAGGCCGAGAGATAAATACATAAACTTGACTCACCAGTGGAGGGATGTGGACGAATAGAGTGGGAATAGCGGTTGAGAGCAATTTTCGCCTCGCTCGCGGTGTGTTCTTCTTTATTAGCAATGATGTGGAGTACATGTCTGAGCTAAAGTGCCTGCTGCAGATGCGGTATCGATCACCCCTCTTGTCCGCAAAGACTTCTAGGACTCTACTTTCAAGCTCAGACAGTGGATATCCGCAATATCGGACCCATTCTCTTATCTGATCTATTGTCTTAGGGAAAACATGCATTATAATACCTTCAGATTTATTATGGGTCTTCGAAGGGCAACCGCCAATGGAACAGGCAGGCATTGTGGAAAGTTCTGAAAAGTAAAGATCAACAATTCTCTATGAATACCAATGTGTTAAAAAATTAAATGACACATAAAAGGTTCAATGCAAGGTTCGTTTTGGTTCTTGGAACTATACACGTTATTCACATGCGGATAAGTATTTGAATAACTTTAAAAAAATAGAAAAATAATTTGACTAAACTCAGAACATGTGACTAGTTACTTGCATGTACTGTCTTGAACGAAAAGAAATTGCACGCAAAATGATTATGGTACATGGCCTTACCTTGACGAACAAACAGTTAGATGCAGGGATCAGAGTAGTTTCTTGTCGTAGAACAGGGAGCAGTTCACAGGTTGCAAACTGACGAGTTTCCTCGAAGTGGTCACGGAAGTTCACAGAGACGAAGAGCAGATAACCAGCACCTTCACGGGTTGACTAGCAAAGCGCAAAGTAGTTCTCATTAGAAATATGAAGTGGGTTATAAAGAATTTGAAACAGGGGTGTGTTTGTGAATGAATGACGTGTATATGTCGTGGCATTATGCGGTTTGCAGGGGGCCGTCCAGCGTGAGGGGGGATGCTTGGCAGGAGACACGGGGTCTGGAGGTAGACATGGGAACAACAACCCATGCTCTATAGACCACTTTGAAGTGTACATGGTCTTTGGCACCTCTTGGCCTTTATCGCTCCCTGACAGCTCCACTTGCCAGCACAAGTACCCCGGTGCGAACTGCCTTTGATAGGGCGGGGGGGTGGATTGGGGCGGTGGTCGTGCAGACAAGACACAGGAAGACTCGTGAATGGAGACACACTTATGTGGATTGCAGGGGGCCGTCCAGCTTGAGGGG
Source organism: Ambystoma mexicanum (assembly GCF_040938575.1). NCBI lineage: Eukaryota > Metazoa > Chordata > Amphibia > Caudata > Ambystomatidae > Ambystoma > Ambystoma mexicanum. Next base: position 1,503,406,333 of record NC_090922.1, on the reverse strand, counting down.
GGATGCTTGGCAGGAGACACGGGGTCTGGAGGTAGACATGGGAACAACAACCCATGCTCTATAGACCACTTTGAAGTGTACATGGTCTTTGGCACCTCTTGGCCTTTATCGCTCCCTGACAGCTCCACTTGCCAGCACAAGTACCCCGGTGCGAACTGCCTTTGATAGGGCGGGGGGGTGGATTGGGGCGGTGGTCGTGCAGACAAGACACAGGAAGACTCGTGAATGGAGACACACTTATGTGGATTGCAGGGGGCCGTCCAGCGTGAGGGGGGATGCTTGGCAGGAGACACGGGGTCTGGAGGTAGACATGGGAACAACAACCCATGCTCTATAGACCACTTTGAAGTGTACATGGTCTTTGGCACCTCTTGGCCTTTATCGCTCCCTGACAGCTCCACTTGCCAGCACAAGTACCCCGGTGCGAACTGCCTTTGATAGGGCGGGGGGGTGGATTGGGGCGGTGGTCGTGCAGACAAGACACAGGAAGACTCGTGAATGGAGACACACTTATGTGGATTGCAGGGGGCCGTCCAGCGTGAGGGGGGATGCTTGGCAGGAGACACGGGGTCTGGAGGTAGACATGGGAACAACAACCCATGCTCTATAGACCACTTTGAAGTGTACATGGTCTTTGGCACCTCTTGGCCTTTATCGCTCCCTGACAGCTCCACTTGCCAGCGCAAGTACCCCGGTGCGAACTGCCTTTGATAGGGCGGGGGGGTGGATTGGGACGGTGGTCGTGCAGACAAGACTCGTTTGCCGCAGGGCCTCACCAAGGAGAGGCCATCTAACTGCATGTAAGAGGCAGGCTGCAGGATGCTGGCCGGAGACATGTGGTGTGACAAGACAAGGCACAGCAAGACTATTCAATGGAGACACACTAGATTCATTTAAAAAATCAAAACAACCATTGTTAAAATATATGTTGGGTTTTATTTTAGATCTTAATTTCAATTGAACATAAATAATAAACATTACACATTGTAAAGTTCCGGTTGCAGCACATCCAGGGAAAATCCGCGGTATTGTCCACTGTCGCTGGGGAAATGTTGTCTAATGGCAAGTACCGCACAGGCAGGTATTACTCTCCGAACGCGGTGTCCGAGCCTCCCGTGAAGCCACCAAGTGAAGCAACGATAGGCCACCAGCCTGTACCACCTGTGAAAAAGAAAGATGCAAACTGTATTAAAATGACAAAACTTTCTTATCAATGTCGATTCAGGTAAAAAATGTCATTCTGCTTTGAAAAAAATTCTATCTAGAAAATGCACAATATGGAACCAATTTACATGCGTTCGAATGATATGTAGATGTCATTTTATATGTGGGAGACGACCATGAAATAGTAGTGGCATCACTGACATCACAACCAGAGTATACTTACTCGTTACTCGGATTACGCGGACGAACAGTGCCGCGAAGTTCGTGCATAAGCACCATCATCATCCTCAACACGGTCCGTGAGAGGCAGGCTTCCCTGAACTCTGGCAGCTCGGTGATGCATTGCGGACTTGGCTCGCTTTCTGAAATGTAGGCCAAGCACCCGGAATTTTCACGGCAGCAGCAGTTCTCCTCCTCAGTTGGCATTAGCTCGCACCGATTGCACGTGCACCAGGTGGAGACGCCGTCCATGCGACATGGTCCAGGCTCTTCATCCGTTGACTGGTCCTCCCAACTGCCGTCCGAATCCCCATCGTTTTCGCGTGCTTGCCTTTCCAGTAGTTCTTCCTCGGTGTACTCGGGCTCGTACATATACGGCATTATTGTAGCCATTGTGTGGTAAAGAAAGTAAAATAATTTACAGAGATGGTACAGGTGTTCACAAGGCCTAGAAGCGGCGAAGGTAGCTGACCAGAGCACAGAAACGAGTCACAGAATACTCAAAGTAACACAGAGAGAGTAATGGAATCGAAAATCTGCTGCTGTGTGTTGTGAAACGGTGTGTTTATACTTATTGAGGAAAGAGGCGTCCTGCCATTTCCATGGCGACACTTCATTAGCTGAGGCGCAGCGATTGTTGACACGAAACGTGCTTTGGGGTTGGGAAATGGGCGGTACGCGTCTGCTGATGTCAGGCTCAGGGGCGGGGGATTTGATTTAGTGCCGCAAAAGCAGGTGAGCCAGGTCGATGGGGGGAAATGATAGGATTATCAGAAAATGGCGGCTGATTTCGAGTGCGTTAATGGACGAAAAGTCGGGTAAGGTCCATAGGAAAGTTTTCTACGATCTACCGAGTTATGCTTAAAAACACATGGCCGAACCGTAGGGACAATAAAAAAAAAGTCCCGGAACTCTCCTTTAAGAGCAGTTGAAGTGTGAAACTTTATTCTATCGTCCAGTAAAATCAATGTTTTCAAAACGGCGATATCTCCAGATATTGAAAGCCATTTAAAAGTAGAACTTCCATCATCAGTCAAAAAAAGAAAACAGATAAAGGGCTTCTCCTTGTGTATCTTATGTCAACAATGAAAGAAATCTCCACTGGTTGATCCAAAATCTTATGAAAAGGTTTTAGAGTCTATTAAGAAGAGAGCCGAGTGTAACAATAACAAATACTAGAACTTAAGTCTATTATTTGCCAATTTAGCACCCCAAGAAATTAAAAAGCATCATCGCATATGGAACGTTACAAGCAATGTAATTATACAAATATGGATCAATGTAAAAGACTGTATGGAGTGTGGTTATGTGAGTCAAAGCCGTCTATCTCCAACCACGTATACGAGGAAGAAATAGAACAAAGCTACACATTGACACATTGAATATTTGAGTTAGCGATTGTAGAGGTCCTGGAGATGCCCACGCAAGGGAAAGCGCATATCACAAGCTATGTTGGAACACACATGTAGTGAATGTCTTTTGATACAAGCCTACACTAAGCGAAAAGATGCAGCCAAATTCACTGGCTTGCGAAGCAACAAATGTTGAATTTGTATCTCAAATCAGTTACTTTCTCCTTAAAGGCAATGTAGTGACAATGGGGAAATTGAAACACTTTACAGGAAAATTGCATCTAACAATGGTTTAGAAGAAGGACAGATGAAAACCAAAAAAACGAATCAAATGTTTCATAGAAGAGGAGCTTGAATGTATTGGTCTTATTTTTGGTACTCCCAAAAGGTTAAATGAACCACAACGAGCCTCATTGTAAGTAACAGCAGAAGGAGAATTTGAGGATTTTGAGAAAAATATGAGAATCCTTCTTGAAGCAGCTACGATTTTACAGAGAGCCGTACTAACTTGTGAAAAATGGAAATTCACTGGAGGTTTGAAGAAGTGAATTTGCCATACGTTGTTCCAGAGGAAGTTGTTCATTTTTACAAGTAGTGCTGCCAAGGACCGATGGATATTAAAAATAATTCAGAAAATCAGGATATCACTGCAATAAACAGGGAGCATAAATTGTCACAGATGTTTATATATGAAATGTTATCACCACAACAAGTGTCCTACGCGAGCACTACTACCACACGGCATAACCGCGAAACGTCCTTGCAGGTGACAGTTGGGCTCACAATGCACACAGCTACCCGCAGTAAATTCACCAATCAATTTCATTTCTTCATAGCATGCGAGCTTCTATAGATTACGCCAGAGTCCTTCGGTTGGAGACACAGATAACCACAGAGGTAATAAAACATATGTATGAGTGTGGAGGATCTTATGTTCCCTCAGAGTTGGTCAGCAGCAGATTTGTCTATTGTGCTGCTGACAACATTGACTTTCCACGAGGATACTCTGTATGGTAAAGGAACTTTGCTTGGTACAGTTAGGGTGGCATATCAGGGGAAGGAGGAGTCAGACGTCCCAAGCCCAATTGAACTATCAGTATCATCATCACTTCGATCACTGAAGAGGATTCTTCAGTCCCTGTCTGTGGCCATGTCTTGCAACATTCAAAAAGGGTCTAGACCACAGAATCCTGTATACAGAGAGGAATAAGGTTATTTTAGATTCAAACATGCTTGAGGACCTACTTTGATGATGGCGGACGTCTTGCCATTGAGTGATTTTCAAGAATATTTCGATGAGGAGTTGCAGGACACACATTGTAATCTCACTGGAGAAACTGAGACTGATGAATGAGAGACAGAGTCAGAACCACTCACAATCCCATCATAAGTGATTCTCCAAATAAAGCAACTAGAGTCTGGGCACTCCCACACATAGATGCCAGCCCAACCAGCACTCAAACACAGCTCACATTCATGAAGAAGTTGGAGAAAATAACATCTGTTGTCACCCCAGAATCAAAAACAGTTGTAACATTGGATCTTAGGCTTTACAAGCCTGTTTTAAAATTTGCTATGGCTAAAAAAGACTTGTCAAAGAACGGGATGCTTAGATCAGGTGAGCTGCATATAAAAATGACGATGCTTCGCGCTATTGGTTCTTTCTTGGATGGTACAAGCATTGAGGCCATCTTAACTGTACTTTATGATGCGAATGTTGTGTCGAAGATTCTATCAGGGAAGTGCGCAAGGAGTGCAGTTGAAGCAGACACGTCACTAAGGCATGCACTTTTCAAATGTATCATCGAGGAATTCCACAAAGAGCATGTTAAAATCAAGGACCCGATGGAAGCTGAGCTTAAGAAGTTACTTCAAAGTTTACAAGTGGATGATCCCCAAGAAACAAAATCAGGCCATATTTACCTTGTGACACTTCTCACAAATTTTAATGCGATGGCCCAAAAGGACGCATTTGAGGCTAAAGAATCTGAAGAAAAACCAACACTCTGAGTTGCTCTTCTGTACATTCATGTGGTGGACACAATGCTTTTATTCATCAGGGTTTGTTAAGTACTTTTTCGCCCTCGACTTAATAAACTTCACAGGTATGATAGCAAGGTACAACTTGAAAGCAAACACCCAGAATTGTGGAGTGAGTTTCAGAATGGAAATTGGGTAGTAATCAAGACAAAAGTACACTTTTGACTTTAGGTTCAGCTGGTACGGTGTGCATGCTTCGCAGGACGGTGTGCTGTGCATTGCTAATGTTGAGCTCAGTCATTAAGGTGCATAGAACTGTGTAAGTGTGGGGGCGATGAAGAGCTGTTTGATAACGATTTTGTAGTTGATGAAAATGAAGTCTGGGACCCAGAAGATGCCCTGTAAAACCTTAATTTCTCTCTTCAAATGTAAATAGCTATTGTACTTTTAATTAATAGTATATTTCAAAAAGGAAGTTGCAAATTATTTCAAACGTTCTTATTTAGTGAGCATACAGTTGAAGATTTGCGATGAAGTACCAATAATTTACAAGGCATATCTCAGAAATGGTAAAAGATATTTAAAAAATCCTTGTATGAACTTTTCTATTCCTTGGATCACGTTTAACAAAAAACTTCCTAGTTAGCACATTTTTCATAGAAATACCCTAAAAGCAGTTGCAGCTAAAAACGAAATTAGTATCCGCAACAGCAGCCATCTTGGATTAATGACATCACACAGTCCCTCTGCCTGAACTTCAGACAAAACACCTGGCAGTATATGATTTTATGCTTCATTATCAATGCATCCCCAGTAGGCATACCTTCATTCAAAATCTCACGGACTAGGTTATTGTGACAGATGCCCGATAAGTAGGTCTTGCAGAAACACACACACAGCTTGCAGAGACAACAGACACAGCATCAGAGATGGTAGCGTGCAGCGGAAATGGTGCTCAACGTACAAAGCATGATGTTCCAACTTGAGTGTGGTGGCGCCCTGCCTGTGTGTGGGCAAAACTGTTACAACTTAAAAACAAGCTCACAGCAGTCCACACAACTAAGCTATCCCCCACCTCCTGCAGTCGGGCAGAACTACTGCGTTAATGCTAGCAAGATGCAGCCGAAGCACACATTAAAGAGACCTGCACCAATGTTCCCTCTAAGCTGTGCGCATGTGCGCTTGCCCAGCTTCGTTCTGGGTGCCGCTCAAAGATTTTTAGCAGCGCACACAGACAATTTTCACCTATAGAAAAAGATTTAATAAGGCAGAAGCCACAGCAATTACCTGAAATTTACTTTCTCTCAAACTAAGCAACTAGTCTTGTTATTCTGCTAATTTGCATTACACTACTATGCACCTAAAATCCCTAACAGCAGAATACAACACAAGAGGTCAAAAACGAATATGAAAAACTGGCTAAATGAACAGAAGAATTTAACCAAGATATGCTTGCACACATTAAGCAAACATGTTCCCTCCCCACCCATGACTCCTAAACTTCACTGTACCACACTTACCTTATGAATCTAACTTCTGCCCCAGAGTACATTGAGATACTACCTGACAACTTTGACTCTTCCTCTCTTGGCTCTGCGAAAGCTTAGCAGACGTGTACCTACATCCACTTGTTTTGTTTGTTGTAAGATGAATAACGTTCACGCGCCAGAATGTCTGTTACTCATTGTGCCGTCCCAAAATCGTCACCCACTCTATATAATCGAGATACCAGCTTAAATATCGGATACTGACTGTTAGTAGGCAGGCTGCTTGGATGTGTAACCAAATCTCATACTTCCTCTTCTTTGTACATATGTCACGCAAGTGCTTTGAAGTGGCCCCCTTGTAAATTAACTTTATAAAACTCAAATATCAATTTGCCCACTAAAGATTTTGAAAAGACATATGTGATGTTCGGCGTCCCCTACTGTAGCATTACTAACATTATCCTATAAGTGGAGAGTGACATTGCAATATCATTTACTTGGCCTACACAGTATAATGGGTATGGACTATGCCTGGGATTATTCGTCCATAGTATCAGGGTACCGGATATTCAGACAGAAGAATGCTTTTCACACAACGTGCATCGTTTCCAAGTGTTCAGAGTTCCTTTGGGCATAGACCTTCACACATTATATGGCAACATGCTTCTATACAAAAACAGTTTCACTGAGCACTTGTGTAATCCTACGCAATTATATCAGGGTGGGGTATGTTGTAAACAATCTTGTATGTACAGCAACAGAATTGTGTAAATGCAGTCATGACATTCTTAAAATGCATATTGTATGTTGAGACATTTAAATATGCCTTGCTTGCAAAGTATTGTGGGTCTGCAAATATCCCAGTGAGTGTTTACTGCTACAATCCCTCACTTTTTACAGTGCTCTATAAACTAGTATTGGAGGCAAGCACGGGCCGGGGAAGGGTTTGGGTGGAAGCATCACTCCGTGTGGGTGATGAACAAAGCAGCACATTTCATAGACCAAGTCAGACGTGCACTGAAGGAAATTTGTTGCGTATTTGCTAAAGGATAGGAAATTCTAGTACCCATCTAGACAACAGCACCTTCTTGTTTTTTCTATGCCCAACAGCGGAGGGCTTTTAAATATACCCATGTGTACTGTGTGCGCAGTCTCTAGCATCTCCCTGCATCTTATTTAACTGATCACAAAGAATTACAGAAGAGGAATCCATAGTTACAGAAAAAGGCACTCATTGAGTTGTATCTCTGATGAGTTGATGCAATTAACTTAAAAGGCATATCTGTGTGATTGTCTTCAATAGGGCTCCATAATAAACCTCTGTAAGGCTCTGGTTTAATTTTATCTAGGCTGTGGTGCGGAAGGGTGGGCAGAACTATACACTTTATTATGTGCTCTGTCATTTCACTCCCTATGTCAGGGGTACAAACAGGACTCTAATCAGATGTTGCTCCCTACTTGGAGTCAAATGATTTTTCAGGGACTAAAAAAGTAATTAGCTTTGGCAATAGGGATACTTTCTGCTTTTTAAAAGAGGTTCTTTCCCCATAAAATTCCTTTTGAGATCGGGCATTAATATTATTTGACTTCCTTCCATCCTATGCCACTGCTCTACTGGTCACCAATTTGAAACAATATCAGTAGAGCTTTGTGGTTTAAAGCAATGATATGTTCATTGTTTCTCATTTTTGTTAGGCACATTTTTCTTTTTTAGGGAGTAAAAATGCATGGCGCATATGTCTCCTAGCTCTAAGGCTGCTGTTATCACTACCCACAGGAGAACATAATGTGGATACTAAGCAGAGGCACAGCAATTTTGGATCATCATATTCTAACATTCAGTTATTCTAATGCAATTATCATCCTTACAGAAACTATTAGAAGCATGTTCTCCTGGACCTTGAATTACTTCATTAAAGTGGCACTTGAACTCCTTTCAGCATGTTTTTGACACATTAATCCATCTGCAAATGTTTTCTGTCCGAGTTTCTTGACAGCCACATCAGTTATGACAAAAGATATTTGTGTTTTGTAATACAAATGAGTGATTTTCTAGTGGCATAATATGGGCCTCATTAAGATTTGGGGCAGTATACCGGCGTAAATCTGCCAGATACCACCCAAACGAATTACTGTTACTACCACTTGGTCCAGAGGAATTTTTGCCGGATTACAACTGGTGGTGGTGGTGTAATTCCCCACTCATATTAAGTCCATATTGAGTCCATTGGACTCAATGTGGCTTTTTTGGCAGAATTATTGCAGCGGAAATTCCGATGATTTCGGTGTTGAGTTGGAGGATTTACCTCCAGGATTTTCCTGGAGGCAAATCCTCCACTCAAGGCCCGAAATCGTAATCTGGCGTAGTGGTTAAGTTGGCGGTAATGGAGTTACTGCCAACTTTACCACTTACCGCCAAACTCCTAATGAGGCCGACATTTTTATCTGCGCAGAAGTACTTTTGCAAGGTACTGTTGCAGATATTGAAGGCTTGGACTGGTTGTTGAGTTTTCTGTATATTCACATATGACATATTTTATTTTAGCCTATATGTTTGGACAAAGTGTTGTAAGATATTAAAAGAATTGCTGTGGGTGGGAAAAGGAAATTCCTTTCCAAACTCTCTTCTGCGACGGTAGCTCACAAAGTGGCTTTCCTCATTAGTCAGTTACGCACATGGAAAATAATGTGCGCACAATAGCCAACCGGTTCCGCACATAGAGGAAAATAATTAGAGGGAACATTGACCTGCACTACATTTTGCCATGTTGCTGGCAAAGCACAGACTGCCCGAGGCACACCCTGTAGGCCTGTTTATGCATTGAACATGATGACGCATGTTGCACTACATGCAGATCGTTGATTCCATGGGAAAAATTCAACCAATTACATTTTACATATTTATTTAATCATTTTAGCAAATATCGGAGCATATTAAAACAAGCAGCAGAAGAACAAGCTGATCAAACTACATGAAACAGATTATACATCGAAACAACATTAACAGACTGTCCACAAGAATAACTTGAGCATATGTATACAAATTAAAAGAATTAAAGTAGGAGGAATTTCCAGCACATAAGTAAACAAATATACCCATGTAAAAAAAGGTGGGTGAGGCGCGCACTCCAATTCCTGGCAATATACTACCTGAAGAAAATAAAATATATAACTGGGTTAAATCCCAAAAGTGTTCAATTCTCTGGGTTAGATCCCTATTGATGCCAAAATATTCACAGGGTTGCATCCCTTCTGCTGCGTTGCTGCTGCTGTTCTCCTCCTCCTAACGCTTTTGTATCCCAACACTCTTCATGGAGGCTGTGTTGCCTTGCTTTTCAGGTGAATCCAATAAAATTGCTAATGCAGTCTCTATATTGGTCAGGAATTGGAGTGCGCCCTTCACCCCCTCTTTTTTACATGTAATTTGTGGAGATCCGGACTCCAGAGGCTGCAGCACCGGGGATATTTTGCCCTACAGTGGAGAACCATAGTTATGGTTTTCCCCCCTCCCCTGCTAAGGGTAAGATGCAGCATAAGGGATCTAACCCTGTGAACATTTTGGCAACAATTGGGATCTAAGCCAGTGAATTGGGCACTTTTGGGATTTAACCCAGTTATATATTTTTTCTTTCTTCAGGTAGTATATTGGCCAGGAATTGGAGTGTGCGCCTCACCCCCTCTTTTTTACAAACAAATATACCCACACAAAAATGCACGTTATTTTTATATGTAGGGTCCTGATTTCTACATAAAAAAATAAACTACCCATTAATTGAAGACTCTTGTTCGATTTAGGATATCTTTTTTTATGTACACATTAATATTCCTCCAAAATCCCCATGGAGTCCTATAGACTCCAAAAATTGACTTTAGCACTGCCATTTTGTCACTTGTAATTAGGCAGATTTTGCCGGTTAGAAGTGGCAGGACAGTAAAGAAGTTTGTCAGTAATTTGGGAGGATATGACTTGTAATGAGGTCTAATGTCTTCATATTTTTATTAATGGAGAGCGAGTTAAGTATGGGCAAGGTTACGTAAAATGAACTCAAAATAAGCAGTAGCTGATAAGATGCGGACGGCTACATTTCGTACTATCGGCAACCGTCGAAGCAAATAGCTGCCACAGGAGTCGAATTTAGTGGCTTATAAAGGAAAGCAATTTAGAATTTTCCAAGGATAGAATCTAGAACTATCACAGCCTTGGCCTGAGGCACAAAGAAACTTTTAGTGGGAAGGGAGCTATCCCAGAGATTATCTGGCCCGACCAGTAGGGCTTTAGTTTTTTCCGAATTTCATTCAACCCAGTGATCAATCATCCAGTTATCTATGGCAATGGGACACTCGCAGGAAACAACTGCCGATGACCCTCTACCACTTTCCAGATTGAGGAAGATGTAAACAAATGAAATTTAAGTGGAAAGGAGTAGATTAAACACGCAGCAGTTAAATGCAAATATTGACTAGAATGGTGGAAAGTGAAAGAGTATGAAGGCTGCAGATGAATGGTGAGGTCATGATCGACAGACAACGAACTGCATTCAGTTATTAAAACCAAGCACTAGCTGCTCCACCAAACCCAATCATGGCTCTTTCCAACCATTAGGACATCGCTTATGATAAATGCATTATGATGAATGGCGGAGGCGCATACTGATGAGAGTTTGTTGAAGCAGGCCTGCGGGTGGCCTGGTTGCAGAGCGGACAAAGGACAGGAAACCCCAACGCCTTTTTGATATGCATCTGTGTCAACCTGAAGTCAGCTCACTCCCCTCAGTATCAAGGGCAGTGAAGTGTCATGTAAGGCACATGTTTTTACAATGGGCAACCCCCGCATGGGGAGTCCCATTCAGGGGGTAGGAGTATGTGATTAAATGGAGACAGAAAGTCTGTTCTCACCACAACTTCAAGAGAGACCTGCCTTTAATCAGGAACCACAGAGAGCTCATTTAACCAGAGATAGCCTTTGATCCACAACAGACAGGAGGATGGGTGGGGCATAGTAGCACATGTTGTCACACCTTTACCTAGTACCTGTTGCAAAGCACTCTGGTCATAACCTCACGCAGAACAGAAGATTGTTGGTGGGGATCCAGGATTGGTTCATTAAGTTAGGCTTAGCCTACACCAATCACTGGGGCCCATTTGGCTTTAAAAGAGGGTTGCGGCCCCTCTTTTGAGCAAATCACCTGAAGACTTTGCAAGGATTAACAATAGGGACTCATTTTGGACCCTGGCATAAGGTAGAGTCTGTCTAACAACTTCCTCCAGTGAAGGAAGGCCAGGATTTCCAATAGGGAAGCAATATCCCTCCCCTAAACATCTCCCAGGGAACAGAGGGAGATACTGAATCCAGAGGACTCTCTGAGGAGCTCCAGAACCAGTACCCAGCCAGCACACAGCATGCCCTGCTAAGCTCTGCAAGCAAGCTTCCTAGGTGGGAAGTGCCAGAGAGTCCCTTAAATGAAAGAAGGACAAGGCCATTGTCTGCAACATTCTCCTCAGCTTTGGGCCGTCCGCCTTGAAGGAACTCACGAGGCCAGCAAAGGAGCTTGAAGAAGCGCACCGACAAGCATCAACCCGTGTCTGTCTTATGGACATTTTTGAGGCAGTCGAGCCGCTCGAGTGGCAATCGACTGCACCCCTGACTGATGTCTCGCTCCAGTTGCTCACGCCGTCTGAGATGCCTCGACCAGTGCTTCAGACCCACCAACCAGCACTGAGACAACGATTCCTGACTCCGAGTCGCTGGCTGTGTAGGCCAGCCTGCAGCTGTCCACCCAGCATCGCTCACCAAACTGCCTGCAGTCTGATGCCTGCAGCTGTCTCTCATCTTGAGCTCTGTTGCGGAAGCTGCATAGCACCCTGGAACCGACTTGGTCCTGTCGAGCACCAAGAACATCTATAAGCACAAGGTACATTGTGGTTATGTACCCCTGATCCTTCTCTGAAGGCCCATATTGACATTTTATGACCCATTGCTCTCTTTGTGTTGAACTATTGAGAAGAATTACTTTACCGACTACCCTCCTGTCATTATCCAGAGTGCATCCCTTTTCCTTCTTGAAACTGTCTGTCCTCTGCATTACATTACAGGGTTGATTGTATTGTGTAGTGTGCTAGAACTGTTTGTTGTGATAATAATAAAGTAGATATTTTTATACAACCTTGACTGGATATTGGGTAATAATTGTAATTTTTGCTGTGTTGCAACTCACCAACGATCCACAACCTTGCGGAGTTAAGCCTGCCGTTCCGTCCACATTACCAAAAATTGGACAAGGCGGTCTTATAATTCACTTGTATTCCAATCTGTCCGGATCCCTTCTGGTGTACTAAAGGTGTGGGGCTGATTGATGGTTTAGAAACCAATATCCATCCCTGGACCACTGGTGCCCCGGAAGATGATTCGCCACACTCATCTGGGCATAAAATGGATTATCTAGTTGTTAATAGAATATAAACATTACACATCTCTGTGACCTGTTTCCCCAAGATGATGCTATATTGAAAACAGTTTCACTTGGTTTTTCGAATAATATATTAAGTTAGAAATAAAATAAAGTACAATTATTTTTAGCCAAGTATGTATTTAATAAAATTATAAGCTAACAGTTCAGCCTGACTGTATTTTTCTGTAAGAATGCATCCAAAGTACATGCCCTAGGAAAAACATAACATGATGTGGCAGCAGAGAAAACAAAAAGGCATGTAACTAACATCAAAGTTCACTCAGCATTTCTGTTCATGCCAACAGCAGAAAAATATGTCATCATAGAAGGAATGAAATGAGAAGCACCCGGTGACTATAGGCTTTCCAATGCCCAAGGCTGATGTGTCTGAAACACAGCCAAGATTAAACTAAATATTTCCTTCTAGATGTGCCTATTGCAAAATCTTTAATTATGTCAGAATATTCTATCTCTTGAACCATTCCAGTCACAATGCTTAACAGAACCAAATAATGAAATCTGGCTCCAATCACAAATGTAAGACAGGGACATTTAAGAGATATACCTCCCTCGCCTTTTGTGGTAGCGTGGGCCAAGGGTCTTAAGACGGGTGTGAGGTGAATTGGTAGTGACCAAAAACAACACAGGATCATAGACCAAATAAAGAGAATGTCCAATCAGAGACGTTTTTATGGATGGGCAAACGGTACGTGTGCCCCGGGCACCCACCCTTGGTGTGGGGGGGCACCTGCTGCCCAACTTGGAGGAGTTGTGAGTTATACTGCTTGGGGGGTGGCACTTCATGGTCTGTGGCCAGGTCACAAGGCTTGATAACATTTTTCGGTCTTTATTTGTTTCCCTCATTTACATCATCCTTTAGACACTGAAAAGAACATACACTTTGTGTGTGCATACCTGCAGGATCATTTGAGACCCACAAAACAAGTATTGGCATGGGAAAGGCACTTCAGAGGCACTGACGCAGTGCCACTAACAGGCCATTAATGGTAGCAGCTTTAAAATGGTGCGAGTTCCTGGGCATCTAATGGCAGTGCCTGCACATGCTTAATGCTTATACACAAGACAACACTGTTGGCTTTGCCAATGCTTGTTTTTACAGGACTTCAGTGAAGGACACGCATAGTGCTTATAAATCGAGGGGCTGAAGGCAGCCCTGGCTAAGAAATGTTTACTACACCAGTAGTGCGTTTATTACTACAATGAAGTCATTAAATCACAGAAGGCTGCTTTGAGAAAACGCTGACCGGTGTTTCGAATGCAAAGTTTGATGGTAAGGCTTGCTTAAAGCAAGCTAAAAGTATTCCTATGGGGAGGTGTTTGGACAGGGATGGGTTGGAACTAGGTGGGAATTGCCATATGGATTAGCACAGCCATGGGCAGTCAATGGGTGGGCAAATAGGCAAACAACACCTGCAAGCTTTGTGTTCCCCTCATAACCCATTTCTACCTATCTGTACTCTAATTTAATCATTTTGGCTTATAGGTGGGTCATAAGCACCACCTAAGAGCCATAACTAAAAAACAATAGTTATGATTGACATGAGGTGCTTGAGTTGCCTGATGGCTCTGGCCCTCCTTGCAGTGAGCTAATCATTTGTCACTGTTCTCTCTGCCTTCTGTGACTGCTGGAAGTTGCTGTGGGTGCGAAAGCGAGGGAGCGCAACTGTGCGAGCTTCAGATCCAAGCAACACAAGGGTCCACGCTTTGAGATGTAGCAGGCCCAGGCTTCTATCCTGATTCCTTCCTGCCTTGGATCGGATGCTTCCCCTCCTCCTGTGCAGGTGGCACACAGCAGCAGCTTGCTGGCGGAGGCAGCTCTGCCTCTGCCCTCCCTTGGTGCGTGGTGTAGCAGATCACCACCACTGTTAGTTTGTTTGCTCCCTCCATGATCAGCACTTTCCCTTTGCTGCCTACAGCCTGCCTGCAACAGAAGGACTGCCAGCCAGGAGCCCGAGAAGCTCTTCCTTGTGTCGCTCCTCTTAGGGACTTGAGGTGAGTGAGACAAATGGTCATCAAATTGGGGAAGGTACGTACATTCATCATCCATTCAGGGCCATCACACGGGGATGCCACTCAGAGGGGCAAACTGCCCCGGGTCACGCAGGGTGCCTTGTGGGGTGGCGGTTACTCATGTGATGTGTTGAAGCTTATTATTTGCATAGCACTTCGGTTGTCTGTGGCCAAGCCCCAGTGATGATGAATTGGGATGTGTGGCCTAGTGTCCACATTACTGAGCTTAACATGCAGGCACCTCGATTTAAATCCTAGCTTAAGTACCTGATCAACATGGTGTTATTCTGGACCTATCTCTGTATGTCCCATGTCTAAAAGGGCAATTATGTGGAATGTGATGTCGAAATAGAAAGTATATCGTGCCTCCTACTGTAATAAATATATTTAATATTGGCCTACGCCAAGCTGCTCGAAAGTCGCTTGCGAAAGAAATCTGTGTTGCAAGGTCCTGACCTTAAATCCATGTAGGCCGCCATTTTAGGTCAAACCGCCATTTTAGGATTTGTTGTGTAAAAGTCATCCTGTGAGCTAAAATGGTGGACGATGTCATTGCAGAATACAACATGGCCGTCTTGCCCCCTGTACATAGCTAATGTGTAATTTGCCTGCAGGCCACTTGTTGAGGTCGTGAACTGAGACCTTGTCCTTCATTGACCTATGTGTAGAAGGATTAATGAGCACATGTTGAGACAATGTTTGTTTGTTTTATTTATTTATAATGCGCTCCAGACCCTTAGGTTACCGGGCGCAGCAGCAAGTATATGCAAGACTTACAATGTTATAATGTTACATGAATGAATTTACAATATTACAAAATTACATGAATGTACAATTAGCGTTTGCAGTATTTACATGAATGTACAGTTAGCAATATACAGAGTTAGTAGTTATAAACATAGGGGTTACTAACGCATCTGAGTGCATTAAGTAGGGCTACACTTGCGAAGGTTCAGTTGTCTAGTTGTTGTTAGCGTTAATATGTTTGATGAAGTTCCTTCTGAAGTGTGGGAAGGGTTGGTCTACTCTTAGGTTGGGTGGCAAAGTGTTCCACAAGTCGGCAGCTCTCACAGGGAAGCTTGCACCACCGATTTTAGCAAGTCTAAACCTGGGTACTACCAGGCAATTGGAGTTGGCGAGTCTCATGGGTCTATTAGATGTTTTTCTTTTTATTTTGTCCGTCAAGTAACTAGGAGCAGCATTGTTTAGGGCCTTATTGGTCAAGGAGATCATTTTTAGGTGGATTTTATTATCCATGCAGAGCCATTTGTGTTGCCCCCTAATAGAGGAGATATGCTCCCTCTTCTTTATGCCTAATGCGGCTCTAAGAGCATTGTTTTGTAGAGTTTGGAGTCTTTGGGTAGTGGCTTTATTGGCACCACTGTATAGGGCATTACAATAGTCAAATCGGGAAAGTATTGAGGCTCTAGCCAAGATTAGACAACTAGTATTGGACAGGAAGGGCTTGCCTGCTCTTTTCAATTTACAGGTGTAGGCAGTAGTGGAAGCTAGGGAGTTGACCTGATTAGTGAAAGACAAGGTAGAATTGAGGTAAAAAACGAGTGTTTTTACTTCCCTCGAGACTTGTATTCAAATACTGAACAAAGAACATCTGTTTAACTACATTGTATTAATGTTTAAGAAGGCCTGCATGGAAAACTTTAGAATACACAGCTATTGCATACGCTTGTTGATAGATGTATTAACGGTAAATCAGTTATATGCGGTTATTTGAGACTTGGCACGAACCCTAGATCGGTGATGTATTAAAGGAATATTTACCCGAAGTGGGGCTGGGCATCGCGCCCACAGAATGTATAAAAAGCGAATGCATTCTAATGTACAGTGTCTCTCACTGAACAAACTGAACCTTGCTGGAGTTCGTTGTGTTGTACTGAGGGCCGATAGCTATCTGATTTTGCTCTGTTTTTGTAATTGGATTCAGTATAGAATAAAGTACTTTGTATGTTCCTTTGTAACCCATGTTCTGTGTATTTCCTTTTGGGGTACTCAGCCTCGATATTCTTTTTCTGTTTTCACAGTTGGCTCCCGAATAGGGACCTTCAAGATTGATGCCGGATTGTTGAAGGTTGACACACGCTATCGGACCGGGATCGGACGGTGTGACATAAAGGGGACCCTGGATGAGACGCGACACCTCAGCAGCGCTGCACGACCCAATCTCTGGACGATTAGCTTGTGGTCTCAGATGGCATCTTGACGAGGGTCCACTTATTGAGGCGGGCAGATTTGCCGAAATCACCATACACGAGGTAAGATTAGTTAGGTAAGATTCTTAGAAGTACCGATCGGTCCTCCTTAGGTTTGGTCAGGTGAGTCGTGACCCGATTCTTAATTTAACCCTGACAATTTGAATTTTGGCGCATTGTATCTGCAGACACAATTATTGACCAGGTAACACCAAGAATTTGAGATATGCCTGGGAAATTGTCTACCTGCTTTAGGGCATTATTCCGCAGTGATAAACAATCGTTGGAATTTAGCCGTCCCGCACCACAGGAGGGGTCGCCGGCATGTACTATGTACTGTAAGTACGGCATTGGAAGTATAGTATTTAATGATATTTGGCACAGACAAACCAGACATGCCTCCGAACTTCAGTGGCCAATCAATGGTAGTTTTGAGATCCCTCGCATTGAATATTTGGAGTCAGTCTTGTTAAAGAAAAAGGCTTGACCTGCAACATTTGATATTTTGCAGAATTGGAAAAAAGAAGCGTTGCAACAACTTAAAGGTAGAGAGAAACATGCACATTGTCATAAAACGAACGCTGAAAAAGCATTGTTATATGACCAAAACAAACAGTCTGAGGCGACTAAAAATATGGATAGGGCTTTCTCACTTGGAATTCAGAAAATCTATCCTTCTAAAGATCTTCATATTTCTGATGAGTTTATTGACAAAATATTAAATGAACAAAGGCCTGGTGCCCCTGCGCCAGCTCCGTATGTTCCTCTTCCCACTGCTGTACCTCTTCCTGCTGTTTTTCCTGCTCTTCCTGCTCAACCTGTTGTTCCTACTCCTCCGGTTTTTGTCCCTCCACCTCCGCCTCTTTTTATCGCACCAGTTATAGTACCTCCATCGAATTTGCCTGCCCCCTGCCTTCCAAGTGGTCCTGAGCCGCTTGTAATCGATCGAGGTACGGGAACAAAAGTTGTCACTCGCAATACTGTACCGCCGGAGAAGAAACATGAGTTAATTGCATGGGCTATGCATTGTATGGAGAAGGATGATCAAACTAGTGTTTTTGGCACACTTTGTAACACGGATAATTTTCCTGAGAAAAATGTTTTTATTGAGGATTTAGGGATTCAGTTATGTATAATGTGGGGAATATTAAATAATGCGGATGTTCCGCAAGGGTTAAGGGATCTAAATACTCTAGCACTTTCCAGAGACACTGTGAAGAAGGTAAATGAGCATGTCGAGAGGTTATTTGGGTATAGAAAGGAGTTAGAAAAGATACAGAATGAGGATGATGAAGAGGAGAATATGTATGTACAGAAAGGGTTCCTTCCGTGTCATAAACCGATATTGGAGGAAATGCGAATTTGTAAGAAAGACGCGATTAGATGGATTTCAGACATATCGATAACTCCAGTTGAGTTATATGACACATATAGTCAATATACGTTGGAAATGCAGAGGAAAGTGATACAGGTAATGGTAGAGTACCTGCAGGATGAGTGTGTAAAAAGGAAGATTAGTTGTCCCACAGAGTTATTGAGCATTTATAAGAGAGCTTTTTCACTTGACACTTCTTCGACTGCTTTAGCGCTCGACTTGGCTTTGTTGCTTAGTAAGCATTCGGAGTTGCCTACATCTCAGTTACCTATGAGAGAGGTTCCTCCGACATTTGTCCCGAAGGTTGTGGTTGAGGCCGATCCTGTAAATAATATAGTCGCTGTGAACATTCCTCACAGTTTGTTCACGTCCCGTTCTCAAGACAGGAAGTGAATACTATTAGGCAATCTATCCCCGATATTAGGAGAAATACGACACGGTTCTATAAAGAGATGGAATCTGTTTTGCAATCCTCAGTGTTCACCTTAGGTGACATTGATTTGTTGTTTCCTGTACTCCTGCCCGTAGATTTATGGAAACAAGTTAGAACTTTTGACGATGTACCCGGGTTGGGAGATACATGGGCGAATATAACCATACTCGATGGGGAAAGGCCTACTGGCGAAAGACCGCAACAGGTGATATTAACTCTGCCTGAATTATTGCTAAATTAAAAACCATAATTCCCGAAAAGAGAATTATTTGGGACAAGCTTACGGCCTGTGTCCAAGGAAAGTCTGAAGGTGCTACCGAGTTCTTTAATCGGTTCGAACAGGTATTCTCGGATTTCAGTGGACAAGACTTAGGCACAGAGTCTGGGAAAAGATTATTTGTGGACAAATTTTACGTGGATTACTGCCTGAAATCCAGTCACAGATTATGTCTTCTGAGAGCGCTTGGCAGGTGAAATCACAATCAGAAGTACTGCACATGGCTCAGTACTATGAGAACCGTGTCAATAATGAAAAAGATAGGATTGAAAAACGGAAAGGCGATTTAAAAACTAAAGTGCTATTGCAGCAAATTGTTAGGGGCCCCAGAGGGGGTAATTCTCAGGTTAGAGGTCAGTATGTCCGGCAGGGGAATGTGCCCTTGGGTCATGTGAATATTAACCAGTGTGCTTATTGTCGTCGAGAGGGTCATTGGCGAGCACAATGCCACGTCCTTCAACAAAGGTCGAATAATAAATTTGGTAATATGGGTAGGCGATCCTGAGGTCGCCCGGGCATAGGGGGCCCTGGTAGAGGTCAGTTAACACAGGACCCTCAACAACCTTTTTCGCAGGACAATCAGACTCCGAGTGCGGACACTAGGAATATATCTGATCATCATTCCATTGCATATTTATCTGAAGAGCTTCCTTTTGATGATATTCTGTTTCGCTAGGATTGCCCGAAGCAGGGTTTGGAACCTACACCTATTCCCGTCAATCAGAAAGGTCCCTACGTTGAAATGGTGGGGGGATAATAGGAAACATCAGTTTTTGATAGACACTGTTTCTGTAGGGTTTTCCGGTACACCAGTGTGTGTCCGGTTTCTATGCCGGTACCTATTTCTTTGGGTCCCTTTACGGACCAGTGTCCTTTTCTGTTGACTTCGGATTGCGGAGAGAACTTGCTGGGGTTGAATTTGTTAAAAGAATTAAATGCAGTGATGTATTATTCTTCTGATGGAGTGGGCTTGACGATTTCACCACAGCAATCTTCTGCCTCGCAATTTTTGACTAGACCTCTTCCTCCAGAATTCATTGATGTACCAGAGAGCTTGTGGGCTGTCGACGACAATGATGTCAGTGTTTTACAGATCGAGCCTGTTAAGATAGTTTTGAAACATGGAATTGAGCTGCCACGCATTCCCCAGTATAAGATTTCGGTTGAGGGCGAGCAAGCTTTGAAATGTATTGTTTACGATTTTGTGCATCGCGGTGTGATTGAAGAAATTTCAGGAAGTTTGTGTAATAGTCCGGTTTTACCCATGTACAAGAAAGGCAATAATATAATTCCATTCCGTTTTATAATTGATTTACGTGACATTAATGAAGTTGTGGCACCACAATTTCCAATTGTGCCTGATGTAATGACGATCCTAACCATGATTCCAGCTACAGCTACTTACTTTAGTGTTGTGGACTTAAAGAATGCGTTCTTTAATATTCCTATACACAAGGATAGTAGATATTTGTTCGCGTTCACCTTAGGGGGACGCTCATTTACTTTTACTCGTGCACCTCAAGGGTACACAGAGAGTCCTAGTATTTATAGTAGGGCTTTGAAAGAACAACTTGATACCCTTGAATTGCCCTCTACCTGTACTTTGCTTCAGTACGTTGACGATTTGCTTCTGGCTGCAGACTCTGAGATTGCCTGTAAGGAGGGCACTGTGTTATGACTTTCGCTAAGCATGGTCACAAAGCTTCGCTTAAAAAATTTCAATATTGTTGTCAGGAGGTCACCTATTTAGGCTATCTCCTGTCAAAGGAGGGAAGAAGATTGACACCTGAAAGAATAAAACACATTTCGGGCATGTCTGTCGCAAATACACAGAAGGAAGTTAGGGCCTTGATAGGTATGGGTTCTTACTGTAGGTTGTGGATCCCAAATTTCTCACTAGTGATCAAACCGATGGTGGCTTTGACAAAGAAGGGCATTTCTTCGCCATTGCCATGGAATGCAGTACGCCAGCAGTCGTTTGACTTGCTTAAGACTGCATTATGCTCTGCACCAGTTTTGGGCACACCAAACTATGAAAAGGCTTTTGTGTTGTTTGTGCATGAATGTGATGGATGTGCTTTGGCTGTATTAACGCAGGAACATGGAGGGAAGAATAGGCTGTGCGGTTACTATTCTTCCGCCCTTGATCCTGTAGCATGCGCTTTGCCAAAATGTTTGCGCGCTGTCACTGCTGCTGCCATGTCTGTAAAACAGAGTGAGGGAATGTTCCTAGGTCATGATCTAACCCTGATGGTGCCTCACTCTGTAGATGTTCCCCTGAACCAAACTCAAACACAACACCTCACTTCTGCACGGTTGACAAGATATGAATTGATATTGTTTGCTCCTCACATTCAAATTAAGAGGTGTTGTGTCCTTAATCCGGCTGAACTCCTACCTTTTCCGCAAGATACTACTTGCGGCGATGAAGAGTCACATGATTGTTTGTATACGACCAAACAAGAAACAAAGGGCAGAATTGATTTGAAAGCTACTCCTTTGGATAAACCGCAAGGAGAGCTGTTTTGTGACGGCTCCTGCTTTAAACTTTTGGATGGTACATCCACAGCCGCTTATGCAATCACTACATTGAGCACGGTTGTGGAAACTAAGAGAATTACGCATAATTCTGCGCAGGCCGCAGAGATTATAGCATTGACCCGAACTTGTGAACTTTCTGAAGGGCTTGCAGTAAATATATATACTGATAGTCAGTATGCCTTTGGGGTGGTTCACAACCTTGGGAGACTTTGGTCAGAAAGAGGGTTCCTAACATCGGATGGCACCAAGAGTCAACATGGCTCCCTAATAGTGCAACTACTCTCAGCGTTTGCGCTCCCTACTCAGTTAGCAGTTATGAAATGTGCAGCACATCGAAAGATTGTGGATGATATTGGAAATCCTTTCGCTGATCAGATAGCTAGACAAACTGCCACAGATCTCTTCACAGAGATGTATGTTTCAAGGGAGACTGTAGATGCCTATGTAATGGATGAGGGTGTTGGGTCTGTATGGGATATCCAAGCTGATGCCACAATGGAAGAGTCTAAGAGGTGGGCAGAAGGCTTGGGGAAACTTGATGATGATGGGTGTTGGGTGGACATGGTCGAAGGAAAATGGCTGTTACCTGATGCCTATGTCATGATGATGGTTGTCATGGCACACACCCCTACACATCTTTGTGCCCAGCAGGTTCCGAAAAGGTTAGAAAAAGTTTGGGCAAATGACAAGATTTCGAAAATTGCCCAGCACTACATCCAGAACTGCATGATTTGCCTACAACACAATGTGGGAAAGGGCACATCAACTCCAAGGGGAGGTTTTGGCCCACCTTATGTCCGCTTCGAAGTTATGCACTTTGATTTAATTGAAATGGAACGATGCAACAATTTAAAGTATGTCCTTGTGGTCATTTGTGCCTTTAGTAAATGGGTTGAGGCCTTCCCTGTTAAAGATGCTACAGCCATGACCACTGCGAAAACCATGTTAAAGGAGTACTTCCCCCAGTTCGCTTTGCCGAGAGTTATCTGGTCTGACAATGGTCCACATTTTGTCGCCGCTGTTATCCTACAGATATGTACTGCGTTACGAATTGACAAACGGTTCAATTCGGCCAGACATCCTCAGAGCGCCGGAATAGTAGAAAGACACAACGGTATCATCAAAACAAGCTCGCTAAGATGTGTGCCGGCACCAAACTAAAATGGACGGACACCTTACTGATCGTGTTACTAACCATGCGTACAACCCCTCAAACTAAGACTGGGCTCTCTCCATTTGAGGTGGTAATGGGGAGACCTGCCAATATCTGTAATCTTCCAAAATGCCGAACTTTAAAGAATGTTGAAAATGTACTACTTTCAGATTATTGTAGCCAATTGACTAAAAACCTGTATTTGATTTACCACCAGGTACGAGAAGCTTTACCTGTACGATACGAGGGCCCGGGCCACGACATACGACCTGGGAGTTGGGTGCTCATCAAATCATTTGAGCGCACCTCCTGCCTCGCGCCTCGCTGCCATGGGCCATTCCAGGTCCTGTTGGTCACCCAGACAGCGGTGCGGGTAGCAGGACGAAAGAACTGGATCCATGCGTCACACATCAAGAAACTTCCCCGCCCTGTGCCACACGCTACAGAAGAAACAGAACCCCTCGCTAATACTGCAACCAACGATCCCAAAGCAGTAAGCTGCACTGAGAGTGTGACGGAGAATATCTCTGAGCCCAGGAGGCTTGGGGAAGCTGCCATTTTGTCTCCACACTCTCCGCAAATTTTACACCTGAAACGGCTGTTTCAAATTCAGCCTCTTCACTTGCCTCTGACACGTTGCTTCCAGCAGGAAGTGACGACATATTGTTTCCGGATCAATCGGTACCAGGAAAAGTACGATTCAACTTGCGACCACGAAGATAGACTTACGGCACGGTTTGACTGTGCATTCGGAGAAGGGAAAAAGTCATTGAGGGCTTGCTTTTGCCCAAATTTGAAAAAGGGGATTATGTTGGCTAAGGGTTGTGGAAGGACTAAGAAGCCGCACGACCGGGGGGTCGCCAGCAACGAACATTGGGGTTTCCAACCGAAGACTACAATGCCTGCTACCGCTGCCGCTCGTATGGGACTTGTAAATAAGGGGGTGACCAACCGGGACAATGGACAAAATGCCTGGGCCCCGAAAATGTATTGCTGTATTCTTCTAATGATATTTGGTTTTTTAATAGTCGCTGCCTTAGGATTATGGTACCTTGAGGAAACTCACTCTTTAGAACTTTTGTTCCCTACTGAAAGTGCACCCATTGTTCCTACTCCCTTTGTACATTTGCACACTTTATCCCCTCGGGATTCCCAGCACAGACAAAGGAACCATAATAACACTCTACTACTTATCATGAATGCTACACGTGCCATTTTTAATAAATCCAACTGCTGGGTCTGCTCACATTTACCACAACATGGGGATAAGGGGCTAGGTTGGTATATTCATCCCTTACCAACTTCCTGCTATGCTTCTCTTAGAGCACTGTTCTTTGGCCGATGGAATGATAGACAGACCTTTGTATGTAGGCGAACCTTTCTACTTTGTCTGCGGTAATGTAGCATTCCCATGGTTGCCCAGGGATTGGCAGGGAACCTGTTATTTAGGTATCCTGCTACCTGGGGTGTTTATAGCTAGTACAAAAGAAGTTTCGAAGGCTCGTCCGCGGCGGGATGAGAGTGGTGACACCCCGGCACAAGTATTGGGAGATATAGCAAAATCAGTTGTGCCATTTTGGGGGCAGATAGCGAATTCAGAAGATATCAGAAAACTAGCGAGAGTACTGGAGAGAACCATCAACCGGACCACAGACATATTCTATAATATGACATTAGAACAAAAGGCGATAAGATTAGTAGCACTTCAAAATCGAATGGCATTAGATGTCTTTCTAGCTGAGCGTGGTGGAGTATGCAAATTAGTGGGGTCCGCTTGCTGTGTTTTTGTACCAGATTCCTCCCCAACTATCTTCAAGGCAATACAGAATCTGTACGTCCTTAGTTCCAAAGTGCATATTCCCGAGGGAAACTGGGATCTGAGCGCTTGGTTCTGGGACTTCTTGCGAAATTGGGGTTGGAAGGTGCTTTCGGTCTTATTGATTATTTTGGGAATACTGTTGTTTCTTTGTTGTTGTATTCCGTGTCTGCTTGGTATGTGTTCGATACTAAGGGGATGTTGCGCACAAGAGATAGGTTCGATAGGACATAAAGTATATGCCCCAGCTAAGACTTCCAAAGAATACGTATTGAAGGATATTTTAGCAAAAGACCTAATGGCAATAGATATTTCTGATAGTGATTCAGGGTGCATGGACAATGATGCATGGAGTTATTTGCAAGGAGATCCAAAGTAGTTTTTAGCACTTGGCATAGGCCAAAAGGAGGGTTTGTCAAAATAGAAAGTATATCGTGCCTCTTATTGTAATAAATATATTTAATATTGGCCTACGCCAAGCTGCTCGAAAGTCGCTTGCGAAAGAAATCTGTGTTGCAAGGTCCTGACCTTAAATCCATGTAGGCCGCCATTTTAGGTTAAACCGCCATTTTAGGATTTGTTGTGTAAAAGTCACCCTGTGAGCTAAAATGGTGGACGATGTAATTGCAGAATACAACATGGCCGTCTTGACCTCTGTATTTAGCTAAAGTGTAATTTGCCTGCAGGCCACTTGTTGAGGTCATGAACTGAGACCTTGTCCTTCGTTGACCTATGTGTAGAAGGATTACTCGTGCAATGAAAACTAATCCACGAGCATATGTTGAGACAATGTATTCAAATACTGAACAAAGAACATCTGTTTAACTATATTGTATTAATGTTTAAGAAGGCCTGCATGGAAAACTTTAGAATACACAGCTATTGCATACGCTTGTTGATACATGTATTAAAGGTAAACCAGTTATATGCGGTTATTTGAGACTTGGCACGAACCCTAGATCGGTGATGTATTAAAAGGAATATTAACCCGAAGTGGGGCTGGGCATCGCGCCCACAGAATGTATAAAAAGCGAATGCATTCTAATGTACAGTGTCTCTCACTGAACAAACTGAACCACGCTGGAGTTCGTTGTGTTGTACTGAGGGCCGATAGCTATCTGATTTTGCTCTGTTTTCGTAATTGGATTCAGTATAGAATAAAGTACTTTGTATGTTCCTTTGTAACCCGTGTTCGGTGTATTTCCTTTTGGGGTTCTCAGCCTCGATATTCTTTTTCTGTTTTCACAATGTGAACCTGCAGCTGCCAGCTGCTCTGCTTCCATGTGCTAATATAGTCCCATCACTTCTAGGATTCTCTAATTTGGCCTCCACAGCCCAAGGCTAGATCGCTATTCGTGCAGTAGTGCATGTTTGTAGGGGCCCTGCCACCATCTATCCCAAATGTCAGCTTTTATCCAGCAGGATACGGGAGACGGGCAGTAACAGCTCACCTTTTATGTCACGTTGGGTTTGTAATAACCTGCTCACAGTACAAAAAATAAATACAAAGGAAAAGGAAATGGGTGCTGAGCACTGTAACCAGCAGTGTACCATTTCTGAACCCCATCAGGGCTGACTTCACATTTTATCCTTTCAGAGGTGGATAAAATGAGTACTATTCAGCTGAGCATTGAAATCCCTGATTACTTAAGAGCCAGGTTAGTTTAAAGTGCCCAAAATAACATGACTCATCAATTGAAAAAATTCTTCTCCGAGGAAGAAATGCGGTCATCACATTAGGGGAGCGACCCTGACAAGGGCATTGGCAGATCCTCACTTTAGTGGAAAGTATTTCTGGCGTGGTAGCCCCCGCCGAGGCCTTGATTCCACAAAGCACATAGAGAGGGAGCTCCTACATCCGCAGGATGTGTAAATAAGTGTATCGTTTCAGAAAGCAGAGATGTACAGCCCGAAAGGGCAACAAATCTGAAAGCAACTGAATATAGTTTTTGCACAGCATGCTGTAAGTGCAGAATAATGTCTTTGGCCCTCATTATGAGATTGCCGGTACTTGGCCAATTCTTTTCCGCGGCCCGATATCCCAGTAATACCGGGATATTATGGGCGGCGAAGGAACAGTAAGTTCCCATTCCCGAGGAGTCCCATAGGACTCCATGGGAATGGGAACACTGACACACTGGCACCACTGTTAACAGTGTCAGTGCTTCAGTGAATTATCGGCTGGTAAGGGCCTGAACTCCTGGCAGACACAGAGTTTGCCGGTCTGGAATAGGTGCCAGTAACCATAGTTACTTTAGTGCCTTTAGTGTATGTGGGGGACACTCCTGAATCTCCCACAGCCCATAATACTGAACTAGGGGAATGGGGAACACACGCGCAACCCCCACTAACCAGCATTTTTATATGACATTTTGGGGCAATACCATGGGCTTCACAGTGGCCGGAGTGCTAGACCAGCCAAAGCTCTCTGCTCTACTGAATGGGTCGCTCCGTGTTCATCACACTGTGAACAAGAGAGAAGGTGGCGGTGCTGGATTTTTGCGCTCAAGTCAAACTATTGCTTTCTCTTTGAACCAGCATGACACTGCCGCGTGCCCTAGCTAAGCCTGTCACCTGCTAGGCCCGAATCGACTGGTCGATGCCAGGACCCAATCCGAATCACTGGTGAGTCACACATGAACTCTGACACGGATTTCAACCATGGCTCAGCCCAGCCAGCCCTCGAACGTCCGCCTCATCCACCTGTACATCGACAACCCCAAAATCACCAGTCCGATGGCTGTTGCCCGCTGACTCGAACCGCTGCAGCGTCACTCGTGGCCTCTCCCAGCGGCTAAACCATGACTCAGTCTGGCTCAACTGCGAAGCAATTCTTAAACCGCTCTGACCTGCTTCATTGAGAGCGCCCCTTCAGCCACACAGAGCAACCGCATTCGCCCCTACTCAGCGCCAACCAAAAACTGAATCCTGGTACTGTTGACCCTGAACTGCCCCCTCAGCCAACTTGGGCCCCAGAGACTGGCTAGGTTATGATTGCACCTATTTTCAACATTGGCATATCTGTTTTGTGGCTAGTAATCCATCTACAACTCCGGGAACCACACTGGTAGAGTGCGAGCTTCTTCTTCCATCTTCTCTGTTCCTCCTTCTGGGCGGGTTTTTGTATTTTCTATCCGTACTATTGCATGTTGTGTGTTTAAAGTATATATATTTTTATAGAACCTTGATTGGATGCGCAGGCGTGGTCAAATGCTGGTCGAATTCCCACCAACCATGAATGGAGGTGAGGGGGCCCTCCTGTTTGAAATTCCACTCCATTGGAAGGTGTGACCCTCTCGTGAATAAGGACGTCAATGTCTCAAGCACAGATATTAGTTTCTGGCATTTAACCCACTGTGCGACTTCACTGGATGAATTTCTCATAGTGCCTCTGGAATCCTGCTGGCCGTGAGGAAAGACGGGTCTTCAATTTGTCCCTAAATTTGAACCACGCTGATGACAGGCAGCAACGTGCGTAGTGGATGATGGGGCCCAGTAGACGGGACACCCCATCAGCTGGCATGAACGGGGTGGGCTTTGACATATGCCTGGGAGGTGATGAGAGGTGGCGAGGACGCTATGGCGGCCGGCCGTATCTGCCTGCCTATGTATGGAGTCTGCAGTGAGTGGAATGACCCGTCCTCAGGGCTGCTTGCCAATCTCCCATTAATTAAATTGCTGAAAACATTTTCAGATAAAAGGAGCATAGTCTGCTACTAAGAGTTATTTCTAGGAGGAACTTAAATAAATGATGTCTCCCCGCTTGGGACTTTTTCTCTTTTTCCCGCCAGATCTTGGCAGGCTTCTCTGGCAGCAGGTTCAGTGGAGCTGGGCTTTCATACCATCTGGGAGGCCGAATCTCAAAACCTGCCAAGCTTCCCAGTGGACGGGCGCGAGCCTGGCATCGTCTGCCTTGCATATGTCAGTGATTAGGGGCAGGTGAATTTGTGTTACATCGATATGGTAGGAAAGCAACTATGCGTGCGGTACGCCACAATGTGTTATATTTATTAGTACTTCAATGAACGATGCTTTTATTACCCAACACCATGGTCCTCCTTTCATCAGCCTAGAAGGGCAAAAGACTGAGCCATTGAAGCTGAGAGGACAACCTGTGGTCTGCAGGTCTCCTTAGAAATGTGCGTTTAGGATAATGTACTCAAAAGTGATTTTAGAAAATGTGGGTGATTCCCAATTACACACAAAAGAACTCCCCAAGCGACAGAAACTGGTGTAGCTCAAGTCAAAGATCTCACCATCTACCTCCCCACAGATCTCACCATCTACCTCCCCACAGATCTCACCATCTACCCCCCCAACGGTCCCACCATCTACCGCCGTACAGATCACATTATCTACCTCCCCAAGCAATTCACCATCTAGCTCCCCAAACATCTCACCATCTACCTCTAACTCCCCAAACATCTCACTATCTACCCCCCAAAGATCTCACCATCTACCTCCCCACACATCTCACCATCTACCTCCCCACAGATCTCACCATCTACCTCCCCACAGATCTCACCATCTACCCCCCAACGATCCCACCATCTACCGCCGTACAGATCACATTATCTACCTCCCCAAGCAATTCACCATCTAGCTCCCCAAACATCTCACCATCTACCTCTAACTCCCCAAACATCTCACTATCTACCCCCCAAAGATCTCACCATCTACCTTCCCACAGATCTCACCATATACCTCCCCACAGACCTCACCATCTACCCCCCAACCATTCCACCATCTACCGCTGTACAGATCACATTATCTACCTCCCCAAGCAATTCCCCTTCTAGCTCCACAAACATCTCACCATCTACCTCCCCAAAGATCTCACCATCTATCTCCCCACAGATCTCACCATCTACACTCCAAAGATCCCACCATCTACCTCTGTACTGATCGCATTATCTACCTCTCCAAGCAATTCATCATCTAGCTCCCCAAACATCTCACCATCTACCTCACACTCCCAAAACATCTCACCACTTAGCTCCCGAAAGATCTCACCATCTACCTCTACCTCCTAAAACAGCTCACTATTTTCCTCCCCACAAATCGCACCATTTACATGCCAAAACAGCTCACCATCTACCTCCCCAAAGATCTCACCATCTTCCCCTTCCTCCCTAAACATCTCACCATCTACCTCCTAAAATAAATCGCCATATACCACTACAAAGATCTCACCATCAAGCTCCCCAAAGATTTCATCATCTACACCAATAGATCTCATCATCTACCTCCCAAATATCTCACCATTTAGCTTTCCAAACATCTCACCATCTACCTCTACCTCCCAGATAAACTCAGTATCTACCTCCCCAAAGATCTCACCATCTACCTCCCCACAGATCTCACCATCTACACACCAAAGATCCCACCAACTACCTCCCCACAGATCACATTATCTACCTCTCCAAGCAATTCGCCATCTAGCTCCCCAAACATCTCACCATCTACCTCACACTCCCAAAACATCTCACCATCTATGTCCAAAAACATCTCACCATCTACCTCTACCTCCTAAAACAGCTCTCAATTCCCCCCCACAATTCTCACCATCTACATGCCCAAACAGCTCACCATCTACCTCCCCAAAGATCTCACCATCTTCTCCTACCTCCCTAAACATCTCACCATCTACCTCCTAAAATAAATCCCAATATACCACTGCAAGGATCTCACCATGCAGCTCACCAAAGATCTCATCATCTACCCCCCCATAGATCTCATCATCTACTTCCCCAAATATCTCACCATTTAGCTTCCCATACAACTCATCATCTAACTCTACCTGTCAAATAAACTCAGTATCTACCTCCCCAAAGATCTCACCATCTTCCCCTACCTCCCTAAACATCTCACCATCTACCTCCTACAATAAATCCCCACATACCACTGCAAATATCTCACCATCTACCTCCCCAAATATCTCACCATTTAGCTTCCCAAATATCTCACCATCTACCCCAAAGATCTTACCATCTACCTCCCTACTGATCTCTTTATCTACCTCCCATAAACATCTCACCATCTAGGTTCCCAAACATCTCACCATCTATCCCTACTTCCTAAAACCTTTCACTATCTACCTCCCCAAAGAGCTCACCATCTACCTCTCCAAAGATCTCACCATCCACCCCCAAAGACTCACCATCAACCTCCCCACAGATCTCATCTTCTGCCTCCCCAAACATCTCGCCATCTAGCCCCCCAAAGATCTCACCATCCACCTCCTCACATATCTCATTGTCGATCCCCCCACCCCCGCACAGAGCTCATGTTCCTCCTCCAAATTCTCACTGTTTAGCTCCTCAAACAACTCACCATTTCCTCTACCTGCCGAAACATCTTACTATCTACCTCCCCACAGATCTCACCATCTACCTCAAAGATATCACCCTCTACCTCCCTACAGATCTCATTATCTACCTCCATTAACATCTCACCATCTAGCCCCCCAAACATCTCACCATCTACCCTACCTCCCAAAACATCTCACAATCTACCTCTGCAAAGTGCTCAACCAACATCTACCTCCCCAAAGATCTCACCAACTACCTTCCCAAAGATCTCACCATCTACCACTCATAGATCTCACTGTCTAACTCCTTAGAGATCTCATTATCTACCTTCCAAGACATCTCACTATCTAACGCCCCAAAGTGCTCCTTATCGACCTCCACAAAGATCTCACCATCTACACCCCAAAGATTCCACCATCTACCTCTGTACTGATCGCATTATCGACCTCTCCAAGCAATTCATCATCTAGCTCCCAAACATCTCACCATCTACCTCACACTCCCAAAACATCTCACCACTTAGCTCCCGAAAGATCTCACCATCTACCTCTACCCCCTAAAACATCTCACTATTTTCCTCCCCACAAATCGCACCATTTACATGCCAAAACAGCTCACCATCTACCTCCCCAAAGATCTCACAATCTTCCCCTTCCTCCCTAAACATCTCACCATCTACCTCCTAAAATAAATCCCCATATACCACTGCAAAGATCTCACCATCAAGCTCACCAAAGATTTCATCATCTACCCCCATAGATCTCATCATCTACCTCCCCAAATATCTCACCATTTAGCATTCCAAACATCTCACCATCTACCTCTACCTCCCAAATAAACTCAGTAATTACCTCCCCAAAGATCTTACCATCTACCTCCCCACAGATCTCACCATCTACACACCAAAGATCCCACCATCTACCTCCCCACAGATCACATTATCTACCTCTCCAAGCAATTCACCATCTAGCTCCCCAAACATCTCACCATCTACCTCACACTTCCAAACCATCTCACCATCTATGTCCAAAAACATCTCACCATCTACCTCTACCTCCTAAAACAGCTCTCTATTCCCCTCCCCACAATTCTCACCATCTACATGCCCAAACAGCTCACCATCTACCTCCCCAAAGATCTCACCATCTTCTCCTACCTCCCTAAACATCTCACCATCTACCTCCTAAAATAAATCCCAATATACCACTGCAAGGATCTCACCATGCAGTTCACCAAAGATCTCATCATCTACCCCCCATAGATCTCATCATCTTCTTCCCCAAATATCTCACCATTTAGCTTCCCATACAACTCATCATCTAACTCTACCTGTCAAATTATCTCAGTATCTACCTCCCCAAAGATCTCACCATCTTCCCCTACCTCCCTAAACATCTCACCATCTACCTCCTAAAATAAATCCCCACATACCACTGCAAATATCTCACCATCTACCTTCCCAAATATCTCACCATTTAGCTTCCCAAATATCTCACCATCTACCCCAAAGAT
Organism: Ambystoma mexicanum; assembly: GCF_040938575.1. NCBI lineage: Eukaryota > Metazoa > Chordata > Amphibia > Caudata > Ambystomatidae > Ambystoma > Ambystoma mexicanum. The sequence continues at coordinate 1,503,374,023 of NC_090922.1, read as the reverse complement.
CTTACCATCTACCTCCCTACTGATCTCATTATCTACCTCCCATAAACATCTCACCATCTAGGTTCCCAAACATCTCACCATCTATCCCTACTTCCTAAAACCTTTCACTATCTACCTCCCCAAAGAGCTCACCATCTACCTCTCCAGAGATCTCACCATCCACCCCCCAAAGACTCACCATCAACCTCCCCACAGATCTCATCTTCTGCCTCCCCAAACATCTCGCCATCTAGCCCCCCAAAGATCTCACCATCCACCTCCTCACATATCTCATTGTCGATCCCCCCACCCCCGCACAGAGCTCATGTTCCTCCCCAAACTTCTCACCGTTTAGCTCCTCAAACAACTCACCATTTCCTCTACCTGCCGAAACATCTTACTATCTACCTCCCCACAGATCTCACCATCTACCTCAAAGATATCACCCTCTACCTCCCTACAGATCTCATTATCTACCTCCATTAACATCTCACCATCTAGCCCCCCAAACATCTCACCATCTACCCTACCTCCCAAAACATCTCACAATCTACCTCTGCAAAGTGCTCAACCAACATCTACCTCCCCAAAGATCTCACCAACTACCTTCCCAAAGATCTCACCATCTACCACTCATAGATCTCACTGTCTAACTGCTTAGAGATCTCATTATCTACCTTCCAAAACATCTCACTATCTAACTCCCCAAAGTGCTCCTTATCGACCTCCACAAAGATCTCACCATCTACACCCCCACAGATCTCACCATCTACCTCCCACAGATCTCACCATCTACCTCCCCACAGATCTCACCATCTACCTCCCCACAGATCTCAGCATCTACCCCAAAGATCTCACCATCTACCTCCACAAAGATCTCACCATCTACCTTGCCAAAGGTCTCACCTTCTATCTCCCCGAATATCTCACAGTCTAACTTCGCAAAGTTCTCAAAGCTTGGGAAAGTGGCTTAATCCATGTGTAGGGCCACTAGCGTGGCTGTGTCGTGTGTGTTTAGGCTTACCCAGGTTTCAGTGTCCGCCATCGCAGAGAGTCTTGGTAGTTGGGGGCAAGCGGCCAGTGAAGAAGGAAGTCTTCTGGGTAAGAGATTGGTCACTCCAGAGACCTGTTGTAAGGTCAGAAGGGGTCCAGAGATGGAAGGTACCTTGATGCAAGAGGGTGGAATGGAGGATGTTGAGGTTGGATTGAGTGGGGTTTAAGCAACTGTAGTGTCATGGGGGAGGTGCCAAGGAGAGGGTTGGGGTGGGAGAAGTGAGTATAAGAGAACATTGGCAGAATTGTGCCAGGGGCACCTGGAGCCCGCAGATGAAGGGCAGGGAGTAGATGTTGAGGAGTAGGAGGGGTGTGTGCAGGATCATGCTGAGGAGGTGCACAGACAAGGTGGGGATATGGACTGTGTCACTGGACCTGATCAATAGATTGTCCAGGGACTAGCCGGTGCAAATGGCCTCGCGTTCTGTGCTTTGGAAAGAAGTGGGCATTCCTGGGTGTAGCCATTGCACGCTGGCTCCCCCCAGATCAGATGTGTGGATCAATGGGGAGCGTTCACATGAGAACTCGAGAAATATGGCCTTTGATCTGTAATCCTTGCATCAGGATTCTATTGGATAATTGTCTGCACATGTGGCTGAAGAGTGAATTCAAGATGGTTCATAAATGGATGGACCGCTGGGGGGAGCGCACGTCGATGAACGTCCTAACTGCCTCAGATTGTAGGTGCGACTGTCCCTGCAGCAAAATAAACACAAGATGCTAGGAGGTCAAGAGTCATACAACAACACTCAGCAAGCCCAGACAGTTAGAGGAGCACAGGGGAGGTGTATGTGAACACCTGCTGCCGACTTAAGAGAAGAGTAAATATGCCTGTAGTTATAACCTCCTCCCCCATCCCCCGTGGTGAGCGAGAACCTGGAATGGAACCTTCTTTATGCATAGAAGTCTTTTCCAAGAGGCAGAGAGAGAGAGTGATGCAAAAAGGTAGCTACCCATTGGGTGGGTGTGATACAGAAATGGAGGAGTGGGCCAATGAGTTCCTTTGTTGTACGCTGATCCATTTCTGTTTTTTTTTTCTCGTCCGTTTTATTTTTTATATTTTAATCTCACAGGCTTATTATTTAGTTTAGTTATTTGCATTTTTAAAGAGCTCACACACCCAGGGGCATCGAGGCGCTGTTACAGGAAAATGTCTCTTAGTTGCATATTTATAACACGCAGTGACCCAGCGATCAAACCTCTGTTGTTTCTTGCCATCTTGTTTCCAAGGCGAGCACGTTGCTGCTGAGCTATCCTGTGATAACTGCTAAAATTGCAATATGTTCGGATTAGCACAATATCGCTTCAGCATACATGCCCATTGGCCCTGAAGAAGTTGCAGAGAGAGAAACACGTGTTGTCTAGGGCTTCAAGACGTTCACAGTAATGTAAAAAACAGCTTTATGGGTTTGAATGAAGTCAGACAGGGAAGTAAGTGGGCACCACTAGTTTAGAAATTTTTATATATCCAGGTAGATGTAGAGGTAAAAAATGTATAATGGTAGATATTTGAATGGAGCTGGCTGTGACAAGTCTGGAGACACCCGGACTTCAAAATACACCAACAGCTAAAGACCAAGTAAGAATACAAGGTCACACAACCGCTCTCAAAAAGGGCCCAGATCCGGGCATTCAGTCAAGACATTCAAAAATATAGTTCTTATCAAGGTATCACAGAAGTACTTAAAGGTTGGTAAATAATAAAGATGAGGTTGTCAGTTGATTTTCATATAGTATTTTATCGGAAGAATAAAGCTGTCACTAATATTTCCTTAGTGAGGGAGCATTTGCCGCAACCCATATATATTTCAGACTAAAGCCAATGCATTTCGGAACATGTTTCCTTCATCAGGGCAAGTCTATGTAATTCAACATTGAAAAAATAATATGCCGATTATAATACACACAATACAAACAGTGATATAAATAATGAAAACATACCGATCAGTAGCAAGTCCACACATGTTCATAAAATAGAGAAAAACAAAAATAGAGAAAAACAAAAATGTAACATAGTAAGTGGATTAATGGTAACCAAATACAAAATGAGAATCAGAACAAGAATTGGTTTTACCTTGGAAGATTTGTATGGGAGCTGCCAAGCGTTAAAGCTGCCCACAGTAGGGTGCAGCGGTGTGGCATGCAGCAGGCAGCCGTAATGTTAACACGTACGTGTTTCAGAGTGAAATCTGTTTGGAAACAAAGATCGGGTTCAGAATGTCAGCGTGTCTGACAGGATCTGTGATAAAGGCAGAGTGAAATGGAAATGCTAGCGAAAATCGCGGGGAGAGAGTCGCATACCTTAACGCATCTGGAGCACAGAAAAGCTCCTGCATGTAGCCGCCGTGCTCAGATTCCACTGAGCAGTGGAATGTTACATTTTTGTTTTTCTCTATTTTATGAACATGTGTGGACTTGCTACTGATCGGTATGTTTTCATTATTTATATCACCGTTTGTATTGTGTGTATTATAATCGGCATATTATTTTTTCAATGTTGAATTACATAGACTTGCCCTGATGAAGGAAACATGTTCCGACATGCATTGGCTTTAGTCTGAAATATATATGGGTTGCTGCAAATGCTCCCTCACTAAGGAAATATTAGTGACAGCTTTATTCTTTCCGATAAAATACAATATGAAAATCAACTGACAACCTCATCTTTATTATTTACCAACCTTGAAGTACTTCTGTGATACCTTGATAAGAACTATATTTTTGAATGTCTTGACTGAATGCCCGAATCTGGGTCCGCTTTGAGTGAAGTCAGGCCAATACAGCTGATAGAGTAAATCTTCTTACAGGAAGTGCTGCCAACCCTCGTAATTGTGTTCCAAAACGAAAGCAGGCAGAGTATTTCATTTCTAGCCTAATCTGTCCATGCACCTCTGCGTCATATTCTTCTGGAATGCACGGGCGTAATCCTATTGTAAACTAGATTCAAGTTGGTAGAGGTCTGTTTTCTTGTATCTTTTCAGAAAACCCTTTCGAGAGCTTACAGGCCCCCAATCCAGGATTGAACTCTACGCCGCCTCTTCCCCGGGTGAGAGTCTGAGAGATCTTGCTGGGCCAATTGGGAGACCCCTCGACTCCATCTGAGGTTTGGTCGCCGTCCGCTGCGGTGAAAATCCTACCACAGCTCGCAGGACGATGCAAGTCCCGCCTCTTCCTCCAGTCCTACCACAGAAAACGCATCTTCTTGGCAGAATGAGTTGTAGGCTAATCTCAATACTACGTATGTATTTAAATGTATTAAGCGCAAGGAGAAAGCCGGTGGCATCTGGGCGCTGAAGGAGGGGAGAAGGGAGAGACCGGAAAAGGCAGCAAAAAAAGGAAGTCCATAAAAAGGAAAGTTTTTAGAGCTTTACGAAAGCGCAAATGATCACGTATCTCACGTAGAAAAAGAGGAAGAGAGTTCCACAAAGTAGGAGCAAGCACAGAGAAAGAACGTCCTCAAAGTCTTGCTCTACGAAAACGTGGGACCACCAAAAGGTTTTTACTTGTGGAGCGAAGTCTGCATGCTGGTACATAGGTGGTGAGTTTGGAGCAGAGAGAAGCCAGACCTATCCATTTGACGAAGTGGTGCACAATACACAGGATCTTAAACTTTAACCGGCTTCTAACCAGAAGCCAGTGAAGCTTGGCTAGCAGTGGGTTGGAATGGGAGAATTTAGGAGCCCCAAAGCCAGACATGCCGCCACATTTTGAAGGTTCTGGAGTCGGAAAATCCTGTTGGCCCAGATAGATGCCATTACAATAATCCAGAGAGCCCATGACAGAAGCAGTGACCACCAAGGAGCGATGGGCAGGAGGCAAAAAGGGCAACACCTTCCTCAGTATTTTCAGTTTCAGGAAACCCGCCCTGCAAACGGAGGAACTTTGAATCTCTCGTGATCCCGAGGGCAAAGTTTTTATCCCAAGGCTTTTCACACAGCTGCTAGGGACAGGACAGGGGCCAAGAGTATCCAGCGAAATGTCAGAATTCCAATAGGCCAAAGGGTCACTGGAGCCAACTACCAGGACCTTGGTTTTTTTCTCCATTTAGCTTCAGCCATTTTCTCACCATACGGACCCCAATGGCCACGATGCAGTCCCTCAGTTTTGGGGAGGATCCGTGGCCTGAGCACCCAGGCTGAATATCAGCTGAGTGTCATAGGCGAATGTATGAAAACGTGCACTGTGAGATGACACCAAGTCAGCAAGAAAGAGCAAGTATAAGTTAAACAATAAAGGGGACAGGGAGGAGCCCTGGGGAACTACAATAAGCGTAACAATATATGAAACAGACTCAGAGAAGCAGTGTGTAAGAGCACCTGGAAACATAGGATGCGACGTACCGTGAAACCCACGCTAGCAACGTTTAACTCCCTATTCTTAGAAGTGCTGGTCGCAATCAGAACTACAGCTAAATAGGACAATGCAGTCCCCACTCAAATGGTCAAGAGATTTATTGAACCTACTAGGCCAAGCAGGGCCGGACTTAGGGCAGGGCAACTCGGGCCACCGCCCAGGGCTCCTTTAGCCCCTGCCACGTCGGCTCAGGTGAGTCTTTCAAGGTCTCACCCGGGCTGGACTGGTGGCCGAAGTCAACCTATTGAAGTTAAATACTCCCCGCTCTTGTGCTGGCATCAGGCTTTCCAGCACAAGAGCAGGGCGCATTTAATAACAACAGGGTGCTGATGCTTTCACATCTGCGCCTATTGCAGTGATTACCTCCCCGTTCCGGTGCAGGAGCGGGGTGGTTTTCATTACAATGAGGCGCTAAATTGCTAATACAGTAACTAACTCCCTGCTCCGGCACAGGAGCAGGGAGTTAAAAAAATGTGACAGCCCTCCATTGATCAGGGGTGCACCGGCAACGGAGGGGAGCCACATTTTTGTTTCATTGCATGGGGTGCTGCCGCCCCTAAGACCGTCCCTGAAGTCTGGAGTCTGCAAACCTGGGCTCCATGGAGTTTCGGCCTACAACTCCCATCATCCCCAGCTAGCATAGTCAATGGAGAAAGATCATGGGAGTCCTAGTCCTACACATCTGGACAGACGAGGGCTTGCTGTTACGTGTGATTCCCTTTCTAGTTCTATAAACCCTAAACTATGACCACCGGGGAATGGCGGCTGATCATTCTGGACTTGCCTTTATGCCTTGTTTTCATTTACTATATATGGCCATAATGTAATTGTGAACTTTCCGGAAACTATTTCGCTGCCTAAAAACATATACGTGGTGTTCTTTAAACTCATGCTTCTTTCGAAATTTAAATAAAATGGAGAAAAAGCTTATGAAACAATCAAACTATACAGATCCCTTGAAACTGGTTGTGATTGTGTGTCAACTTGTGCTTCCTCTTTGAAAGGCTGCCTACTGGGTTGGCAAATAGAGCAGCATATTTTATTAAGCGCATTTCACGGGAACCAAGTCATCAAAAAGGCAGATAACTTACTCAGGAAGCAGAGTAGACAGGACAATAAAGGGCCCCATTCATTTCTGATGCTTCTGCCAAGCAGGGTGAAAGAAGCGGAAATCTGCGGAAAGGGTGGGGCTCAAAACCTACAAACCCTTTCCCTGCCACTGGCTTCCTGATTACAACATTCCTTTCTTAAGAAAGACTTTGGGCAGCAGGAGATCACGCAATGGATAACGGTAATGGCGAAGTGACAGGCAGTCGGTCATTTCATCAGAGTGTGTGAAATATGTTTTAAATCTTTGTGAGTCAGGCTTCCCAACGATGCAACACATTTGATCTGTTATGGAGGAGATATAATTGATTGATATTATTGGTTATTTAAAATGCACTTAATACCCAGAGGTTTCTAAGCACGGTCCTGGGGATCGAACCTCTGTTGCTCTGTGTCGTCTTGCTTCCAAGGCGAGCACGTTGCCCTTGAGTTATCCTCCCACGATGAAACAAGCCCACTTTAGTCCCTATTTACCATACTCACGTCTATTATTATTATTAGGCAATTTATTGACCATGGCCTAGCTCCAAGAAGCAACAGAGCGCTTTACAATCATAGAGGGAAGAACATGGTGAGGGGAGCAGAGAAACAAGGGAATGCGAACAGGGCCGGGAGGAGGTGGGTAATTTTTCAGCAATGGCTCTACAAGCAACCAGGGGAGGAAGCACTGGGGATCAGGTCACCCAGTCTCAGGTAGGGTGGGTCGTAGATGGTGTGTAGACATAGGTGTTTGGTAGGGCAGGGAGTAGAGGTGTGTAGACCGAGGTGTTTGGGGAGAGCCATTTCTTCAGGTAGGGTGGGGACTAGAGGGTGTGTGGACCTAGGTGTTAGGGAGGAGCCATTCCTCGAAGAGGAGGGTCTTGAGGTGCTTCCTGACCTCTAGAATCGTGGGTCGAGTCTGATGTTGATGGGGAGGAGGTTCCAAAGACTTGGGATGTAGATAGAGAAGTCCTGTGTTCTGGTTCTTTCCTGGTTCTTTCCTTCCTTTGTAGGCGTAGTTCAAGTCTGTACATACCCCTACTGGTGGGTCATAAGCATCTAGGGATTCTGAGTTTCACAGCAAAGTAGTTTGAGGACGTCAGGGTGACAGCCTCGTAGATGATGTTGCAGGATTTGGACATGATACTGGCTTGCAGCCGAGCCAGTGAAGGTCTATTAAGGTCGGGGAGATGTGGTTAAATTCATAGAATCCTTTCATGAGTCGTGCTGCATTAGGCAAGACACATCTCAGGGGTGACAGGGTACCTTCCGGAAGGCCTTCCAAAAGGGCATTGCCAGTATTCAGATTGCAGAACTCCAATGCTTGGGCAGCAGATCAGATGTTGCTTGCACTTTAAATGCAGATTCAAATCCTAGCTGCCTGCATTGCGATGGGCACCCCAGGCTTGGTGGTCCACGCATTGCATGGCTTTAGGTGAGAGGGGGGTAATATCACTTCAAAAAACACAACCACTGAACACAGACATGGTCTTTGCTAGCCAGCAGGCTAGGTCTCCAGCTATGAAGAACTTGAGGAGAGAGAAGCAGCAGGCTAGGTCTCCAGATATGAAGAAACCGAGGAGAGAGAAGCAGCAGGCTAGGTCTCCAGCTATGAAGAACTTGAGGAGAGAGAAGCAGCAGGCTAGGTCTCCAGATATGAAGAACCCGAGGAGAGAGAAGCAGCAGACTAGGTCTCCAGCTATGAAGAACCTGAGGGGAGAGAAGCAGCAGGCTAGGTCTCCAGCTATGAAAAACCCAAGGGGAGAGAAGCAGCAGGCTAGGTCTCCAGCTATGAAGAACCCGAGGAGAGAGAAGCAGCAGGCTAGGTCTCCAGCTATGAAGACACTGAGGGGAGAGAAGCAGCAGGCTAGGTCTCCAGATATGAAGAAACAGAGGGGAGAGAAGCAGCAGGCTAGGTCTCCAGCTATGAAGAACCCAAGGGGAGAGAAGCAGCAGGCTAGGTCTCCAGCAATGAAGAACCCGAGGGGAGAGAAGCAGCAGGCTAGGTCTCCAGCTATGAAGAACCGGAGGGGAGAGAAGCAGCAGGCTAGGGGTCCAGTTATGAAGAACCCGAGGGGAGAGAAGCAGCATGCTAGGTCTCCAGCTATGAAGGACCAGAGCTGAGAGAAGCAGCAGGCTAGGACTCCAGCTATGAAGAATCTGACGAGAGAGAAGCGGCAGGCTAGGTCTCCAGCAATGAAGAATCTGACGAGAGAGAAGCAGCGGGTTAGGTCTCCAGCTATGAAGAACTTGAGGAGAGAGAAGCAGCAGGCTAGGTCTCCAGCTATGAAGAACCTGAGGGGAGAGAAGACGCAGGCTAGGTCTCCAGCTATGAAGAATCTGACGAGAGAGAAGCGGCAGGTTAGGTCTCCAGCTATGAAGAACTTGAGGAGAGAGAAGCAGCAGGCTAGGTCTCCAGCTATGAAGAACCCATGGAGAGAGAAGCAGTAGGCTAGGTCTCCAGCTATGAAAAACCCGAGGTGAGAGAAGCAGCAGGCTAGGTCTCCAGCTGTGAAAAACCAGAGGAGAGAGAAGCAGCAGGCTAGGTCTCCAGCTATGAAGAACCCGAGGGGAGAGAAGCAGCAGGCTAGGTCTCTAGCTATGAAGAACCCGAGGGGAGAGAAGCAGCAGGCTAGGTCTCTAGCTATGAAGAACCCGAGGGGAGAGAAGCAGCAGGCTAGTTCTCTAGCTATGAAGAACCCGAGGGGAGAGAAGCAGCAGGCTAGGTCTCCAGCTATGAAGAATCTGACGACAGAGAAGCGGCAGGTTAGGTCTCCAGCTATGAAGAACTTGAGGAGAGAGAAGCAGCAGGCTAGGTCTCCAGCTATGAAGAACCCATGGAGAGAGAACCCGCAGGCTAGGTCTCCAGCTATGAAGAACCCGAGGTGATAGAAGCAGCAGGCTAGGTCTCCAGCTGTGAAAAACCAGAGGAGAGAGAAGAAGCAGGCTAGGTCTCCAGCTATGAAGAACCCGAGGGGAGAGAAGCAGCAGGCTAGGTCTCCAGCTCTGAAGAACCCAAGAGTAGAGAAGCAGCGGGCTAGGTCTCCAGCTATGAAGAACCCGAGGTAAGAAAAGCAGCAGGCTAGGTCTCCAGCTATGAAGACACTGAGGGGAGAGAAGCAGCAGGCTAGGTCTCCAGATATGAAGAAACCGAGGGGAGAGAAGCAGCAGGCTAGGTCTCCAGCTATGAAACACCCGAGGGGAGAGAAGCAGCAGGCTAGGTCTCCAGCAATGAAGAACCCGAGGGGAGAGAAGCAGCAGGCTAGGTCTCCAGCTATGAAGAACCCGAGGGGAGAGAAGCAGCAGGCTAGGTCTCCAGCTATGAAGAACCAGAGGGGAGAGAAGCAGCACGCTAGGTCTCCAGCTATGAAGAACCCGAGGAGAGAGAAGCAGCGGGCTAGGTCTCCAGCTATGAAGAACCCGAGGGGAGAGAAGCAGCGGGCTAGGTCTCCAGCTATGAAGAACCCGAGGGGAGAGAAGTAGCAGGCTAGGTCTCCAGATATGAAGAACCCCAGGGGAGAGAAGCAACGGGCTAGGTCCCCAGCTATGAAGAACCCGAGCTGAGAGATGCAGCAGGCTAGGTCTCCAGCTATGAAGAACCCGAGGGGAGAGAAGCAGCAGGCTAGGTCTCCAGCTGTGAAAATCCAGAGGAGAGAGAAGAAGCAGGCTAGGTCTCCAGCTATGAAGAAACAGAGGGGAGAGAAGCAGCAGGCTAGGTCTCTAGCGATGAAGAACCCGAGGGGAGAGAAGCAGCAGGCTAGGTCTCCAGCTATGAAGAACCCGAGGGGAGAGAAGCAGCAGGCTAGGTCTCTAGCTATGAAGAATCCGAGGGGAGAGAAGCAGCAGGCTAGGTCTCTAGCTATGAAGAACCCGAGGGGAGAGAAGCAGCAGGCTAGGTCTCCAGCTATGAAGAACCCGAGGGAAGAGAAGCAGCGGGCTAGGTCTCCAGCTATGAAGAACCCAAGCTGAGAGAAGCAGCAGGCTAGGTCCCCAGCTATGAAGAACCCGAGCTGAGAGAAGCAGCAGGCTAGGTCTCCAGCTATGAAGAACCCGAGGGGAGAGAAGCAGCAGGCTAGGTCTCCAGCTATGAAGAACCCGAGGTGAGAGAAACAGCAGGCTAGGTCTCCAGCTATGAAGAACCCGAGGGGAGAGAAGCAGCAGACTAGGTCTCCAGCTGTGAAAAACCAGAGGAGAGAGAAGCAGCAGGCTAGGTCTCCAGCTATGAAGAACCCATGGAGAGAGAAGCCGCAGGCTAGGTCTCCAGCTATGAAGAACCCGATGTGAGAGAAGCAGCAGGCTAGGTCTCCAGCTGTGAAAAACCAGAGGAGAGAGAAGCAGAAGTCTAGGTCTCCAGCTATGAAGAATCCGAGGGGAGAGAAGCAGCAGGCTAGGTCTCCAGCTATGAAGAACCCGAGGGGAGAGAAGCAGCGGGCTAAGTCTCCAGCTATGAAGAACCCGAGGTGAGAGAAGCAGCAGGCTAGGTCTCCAGCTATGAAAAACCAGAGGAGAGAGAAGCAGCAGGCTAGGTCTCCAGCTATGAAGAACCCGAGGGGAGAGAAGCAGCAGGTTAGGTCTCCAGCTATGAAGAACTTGAGGAGAGAGAAGAAACAGGCTAGGTCTCCAGCTATGAAGAACCCGTGGTGAGAGAAACAGCAGGCTAGGTCTCCAGCTATGAAGAACCTGAGGGTAGAGGAGCAGCAGGTTAGGTCTCCAGCTATGAAGAACTTGAGGGAAGAGAAGCAGAAGGCTAGGTCTCCAGCTATGAAAAACCAGAGGAGAGAGAAGCAGCAGGCTAGGTCTCCAGCTTGGAAGAACCCGAGGGGAGAGAAGCAGAGGGCTAGGTCTCCAGTTATGAAGAACCCAAGGGGAGAGAAGCAGCAGGCTAGGTCTCCAGCTATGAAGAACCCGAGGGGAGAGAAGCAGCAGGCTAGGTCTCCAGCTATGAAGAACCCGAGGTGAGAGAAACAGCAGGCTAGGTCTCCAGCTTGAAGAACCCGAGGGGAGAAAAGCAGCAGGCTAGGTCTCCAACTATGAAGAACCTGAGGGAAGAGAAGCAGCGGGCTAGGTCTCCAGCTAAGAAGAACCCAAGCTGAGAGAAGCAGCAGGCGAGGTCTCCAGCTATGAAGAACCCGAGGGGAGAGAAGCAGCGGGCTAGGTCTCCAGCTATGAAGAACCCAAGGGGAGGGAAGCAGCAGGCTAGGTCTCCAGCTATGAAGAACCCGAGGGGAGAGAAGCAGCATCCTAGGTCTCCAGCTATGAAGAACCAGAGGAGAGAGAAGCAGCGGGCTAGGTCTCCATCTATGAAGAACCCGAGGGGAGAGAAGCGGGCTAGGTCTCCAGCTATGAAGAACCCGAGGGGAGAGAAGCAGCAGGCTAGATCTCCAGCTATGAAGAACCCGAGGGGAGAGAAGCTACAGGCTAGGTCCCCAGCTATGAAGAACCAGAGCTGAGAGAAGCAGCAGGCTAGGTCTCCAGCTATGAAGAACCCGAGGGGAGAGAAGCAGCAGGCTAGGTCTCCAGCTATGAAGAACCCGAGGTGAGAGAAACAGCAGGCTAGGTCTCCAGCTATGAAGAACCCGAGGGGAGAGAAGCAGCAGACTAGGTCTCCAGCTAGGAAGAACCAGAGAGGAGAGAAGCAGCAGGCTAGGTTTCCAGCTATGAAGAACCCGAGGGGAGAGAAGCAGCGGGCTAGGTCTCCAGCTATGAAGGACCCGAGCTGAGAGAAGCAGCAGACTAGGTCTCCAGCTATGAAGAACCCGAGGGAAGAGAAGCAGCGGGCTAGGTCTCCAGCTATGAAGAATCTGATGAGAGAGAAGCAGCAGGCTAGGTCTCCAGCTATAAAGAACCCGAGGGGAGAGAAGCAGCATGCTAGGTCTCCAGCTATGAAGAACCCGAGGGGAGAGAAGCAGCAGGCTAGGTCTCCAGCTATGAAGAACCCGAGGGGAGAGAAGCAGCAGGCTAGGTCTCCAGCTATGAAGAACCCGAGGGGAGAGAAGCAGCAGGCTAGGTCTCCAGCTATGAAGAATCCGAGGGGAGAGAAGCAGCAGGCTAGGTCTCCAGCTATGAAGGACCCGAGCTGAGAGAAGCATCAGGCTAGGTCTCCAGCTATGAAGAACCCGAGGGGAGAGAAGCAGCAAGCTAGGTCTCCAGCTATGAAGAACCCGAGGGGAGAGAAGCAGCAGGCTAGGTCTCCAGCTATGAAGAATCCGATGAAAGAGAAGCAGCGGGCTAGGTCTCCATCTATGAAGAACTCAAAGAGAGAGAAGCAGCAGGCTAGGTCTCCAGCTATGAAGAACCCGAGGGGAGAGAAGCAGCGGGCTACGTCTCCAGCTATGAAGAACCCGAGGAGAGAGAAGCAGCAGGCTAGGTCTCCAGCTATGAAGAACCCGAGGGGAGAAAAGCAGCGGGCTAGATCTCCAGCTATGAAGAACCCGAGGGGAGAGAAGCAGCAGGCTAGGTCTCCAGCTATGAAGAACCCGAAGGGAGAGAAGCAGAAGGCGAGGTCTCCAGATATGAAGAACCCGAGGGGAGAGAAGCAGCGGGCTAGGTCTCCAGCTATGAAGAACCCGAGGAGAGAGAAGCAGCAGGCTAGGTCTCCAGCTATGAAGAACCCGAGGGGAGAGAAGCAGAAGGCTAGGTCTCCAGCTATGAAGAACCCGAGGGGAGAGAAGCAGCAGGCTAGGTCTCCAGCTATGAAGAACCCAAAGAGAGAGAAGCAGCAGGCTAGGTCTCCAGTTATGAAGAACCCGAGGGGAGAGAAGCAGCGTGCTAGGTCTCCAGTTATGAAGAATCTGATGAGAGAGAAGCAGCAGGCTAGGTCTCCAGCTATGAAGAAACCGATGGAAGAGAAGCAGCAGGCTAGGTCTCCAGCTATGAAGAACCCGAGGGGAGAGAAGCAGCAGGCTAGGTCTCCAGCTATGAAGAACCCGAGGTGAGAGAAGAAGCAGGCTAGGTCACCAGCTATGAAAAACCAGAGGAGAGAGAAGCAGCAGGCTAGGTCTCCAGCTATGAAGAACCCGAGGGGAGAGAAGCAGCAGGCTAGGTCTCCAGCTATGAAGAACCCAAGGGGAGAGAAGCAGCAGTCTAGGTCTCCAGCTATGAAGAACCAGAGGGGAGAGAAGCAGCAGGCTAGGTCTCCAGCTATGAAGAACCCGAGGTGAGAGAAGCAGCAGGCTAGGTCTCCAGCTATGAAGAACCCGATGAGAGAGAAGCAGCAGGCTAGGTCTCCAGCTATGAAGAACCCGAGGTGAGAGAAGCAGCACGCTAGGTCTCCAGCTATGAAGAACCCGAGGGGAGAGAAGCAGCGGGCTAGGTCTCCAGCTATGAAGAACCCGAGGGGAGAGAAGCAGAAGGCTAGGTCTCCAGCTATGAAGAACCCGAGGAGAGAGAAGCAGCAGGCTAGGTCTCCAGCTATGAAGAACCCGAGGAGAGAGAAGCAGCAGGCTAGGTCTCCAGCTAGGAAGAACCCGAGGGGAGAGAAGCAGCAGGCTAGGTCTCCAGCTATGAAGAACACAAGGGGAGAGAAGCAGCGGGCTAGGTCTCCAGCTATGAAGAACCCGAGGGGAGAGAAGCAGAGGGCTAGATCTCCAGCTATGAAGAACCCGAGGAGAGAGAAGCAGCAGGCTAGTTCTCCAGCTATGAAGAACCCTAGGGGAGAGAAGCAGCAGGCTAGGTCTCCAGCTATGAAGAACAGAGGGGAGAGAAGCAGCAGGCTAGGTCTCCAGCTATGAAGAACCCGAGGGGAGAGAAGCAGCGGGCTAGGTGTCCAGCTATGAAGGATCCGAGCTGAGAGAAGCAGTGGGCTAGGTCTCCAGCTATGAAGGACCCGAGCTGAGAGAAGCAGCAGGCTAGGTCTCCAGCTATGAAGAACCCGAGGGGAGAGAAGCAGCGGGCTAGGTCTCCAGCTATGAAGAACACGAGGGGAGAGAAGCAGCAGGCTAGGTCTCCAGCTATGAAGAACCCGAGGGAAGAGAAGCAGCAGGCTAGGTCTCCAGCTATGAAGAACCCGATGGGAGAGAAGCAGCAGGCTAGGTCTCGACCTATGAAGAACCCGAGGTGTGAGAAGCAGCAGGCTAGGTCTCCAGCTATGAAGAACCCAAAGAGAGAGAAGCAGCAGTCTAGGTCTCCAGCTATGAAGAACCCGAGGGGAGAGAAGCAGTAGGCTAGGTCTCCAGCTATGAAGAACCCGAAGGGAGAGGAGCAGCAGGTTAGGTCTCCAGCTATGAAGAACTTTAGGGTAGAGAAGCAGAAGGCTAGGTCTCCAGCTATGAAAAACCGGAGGAGAGAGAAGCAGCAGGCTAGGTCTCCAGCTAGGAAGAACCCGAGGGGAGAGAAGCAGCGGGCTAGGTCTCCAGTTATGAAGAACCCGAGGGGAGTGAAGCAGCAGGCTAGGTCTACAGCTATGAGGAACCCGAGGGGAGAGAAGCAGCAGGCTAGGTCTCCAGCTATGAAGAAACCGAGGTGAGAGAAACAGCAGGCTAGGTCTCCAGCTTGAAGAACCCGAGGGGAGAAAAGCAGCAGGCTAGGTCTCCAGCTATGAAGAACCCGAGGGAAGAGAAGCAGCGGGCTAGGTCTCCAGCTATGAAGAACCCAAGCTGAGAGAAGCAGCAGGCTAGGTCCCCAGCTATGAAGAACCCGAGCTGAGAGAAGCAGCAGTCTATGTCTCCAGCTATGAAGAACCCGAGGGGAGAGAAGCAGCAGGCTAGGTCTCCAGCTATGAAGAACCCGAGGTGAGAGAAACAGCAGGCTAGGTCTCCAGCTATGTAGAACCCGAGGGGAGAGAAGCAGCAGACTAGGTCTCCAACTGTGAAAAACCAGAGGAGAGAGAAGCAGCAGGCTAGGTCTCCAGCTATGAAGAACCCGAGGGGAGAGAAGCAGCAGGCTAGGTCTCTAGCTATGAAGAACCCGAGGGGAGAGAAGCAGCAGGCTTGGTCTCTAGCTATAAAGAACCCGAGGGGAGAGAAGCAGCAGGCTAGGTCTCTAGCTATGAAGAACCCGAGGGGAGAGAAGCAGCAGGCTAGGTCTCCAGCTATGAAGAATCTGGCGACAGAGAAGCGGCAGGTTAGGTCTCCAGCTATGAAGAACTTGAGGAGAGAGAAGCAGCAGGCTAGGTCTCCAGGTATGAAGAACCCATGGAGAGAGAAGCCGCAGGCTAGGTCTCCAGCTATGAAGAACCCGAGGTGAGAGAAGCAGCAGGCTAGGTCTCCAGCTGTGAAAAACCAGAGGAGAGAGAAGCAGCAGTCTAGGTCTCCAGCTATGAAGAACCCGAGGGGAGAGAAGCAGAAGGCTAGGTCTCCAGCTATGAAGAACCCTAGGGGAGAGAAGCAGCGGGCTAGGTCTCCAGCTATGAAGAACTCGAGGTGAGAGAAGCAGCAGGCTAGGTCTCCAGCTTGAAAAACCAGAGGAGAGAGAAGCAGCAGGCTAGGTCTCCAGCTATGAAGAACCCGAGCTGAGAGAAGTAGCAGGCTAGGTCTCCAGCTATGAAGAACCCGAGGGGAGAGAAGCAGTAGGTTAGGTCTCCAGCTATGAAGAACTTGAGGAGAGAGAAGCAGCAGGCTAGGTCTCCAGCTATGAAAAACCAGAGGAGAGAGAAGCAGCAGGCTAGGTCTCCAGCTAGGAAGAACCCGAGGGGAGAGAAGCAGCGGGCTAGGTCTCCAGTTATGAAGAACCCAAGGGGAGAGAAGCAGCAGGCTAGGTCTCCAGCTATGAAGAACCAGAGGGAATAGAAGCAGCGTGCTAGGTCTCCAGCTATGAAGAATCTGATGAGAGAGAAGCAGCAGGCTAGGTCTCCAGCTATGAAGAACCCGAGGGGAGAAAAGCAGCGGGCTAGATCTCCAGCTATGAAGAACCCGAGGGGAGAGAAGCAGCAGGCTAGGTCTCCAGCTATGAAGAACCCGAAGGGAGAGAAGCAGAAGGCGAGGTCTCCAGATATGAAGAACCCGAGGGGAGAGAAGCAGCGGGCTAGGTCTCCAGCTATGAAGAACCCGAGGAGAGAGAAGCAGCAGGCTAGGTCTCCAGCTATGAAGAACCCGAGGGGAGAGAAGCAGAAGGCTAGGTCTCCAGCTATGAAGAACCCGAGGGGAGAGAAGCAGCAGGCTAGGTCTCCAGCTATGAAGAACCCAAAGAGAGAGAAGCAGCAGGCTAGGTCTCCAGTTATGAAGAACCCGAGGGGAGAGAAGCAGCGTGCTAGGTCTCCAGTTATGAAGAATCTGATGAGAGAGAAGCAGCAGGCTAGGTCTCCAGCTATGAAGAAACCGATGGAAGAGAAGCAGCAGGCTAGGTCTCCAGCTATGAAGAACCCGAGTGGAGAGAAGCAGCATGCTAGGTCTCCAGCTATGAAGAACCCGAGGTGAGAGAAGAAGCAGGCTAGGTCACCAGCTATGAAAAACCAGAGGAGAGAGAAGCAGCAGGCTAGGTCTCCAGCTATGAAGAACACGAGGGGAGAGAAGCAGCAGGCTAGGTCTCCAGCTTTGAAGAACCCAAGGGGAGAGAAGCAGCAGTCTAGGTCTCCAGCTATGAAGAACCAGAGGGGAGAGAAGCAGCAGGCTAGGTCTCCAGTTATGAAGAATCTGATGAGAGAGAAGCAGCAGGCTAGGTCTCCAGCTATGAAGAAACCGATGGAAGAGAAGCAGCAGGCTAGGTCTCCAGCTATGAAGAACCCGATGAGAGAGAAGCAGCAGGCTAGGTCTCCAGCTATGAAGAACCCGAGGTGAGAGAAGCAGCACGCTAGGTCTCCAGCTATGAAGAACCCGAGGGGAGAGAAGCAGCGGGCTAGGTCTCCAGCTATGAAGAACCCGAGGGGAGAGAAGCAGAAGGCTAGGTCTCCAGCTATGAAGAGCCAGAGGAGAGAGAAGCAGCAGGCTAGGTCTCCAGCTATGAAGAACCCGAGGAGAGAGAAGCAGCAGGCTAGGTCTCCAGCTAGGAAGAACCCGAGGGGAGAGAAGCAGCAGGCTAGGTCTCCAGCTATGAAGAACACAAGGGGAGAGAAGCAGCGGGCTAGGTCTCCAGCTATGAAGAACCCGAGGGGAGAGAAGCAGAGGGCTAGATCTCCAGCTATGAAGAACCCGAGGAGAGAGAAGCAGCAGGCTAGTTCTCCAGCTATGAAGAACCCGAGGGGAGAGAAGCAGCAGGCTAGGTCTCCAGCTATGAAGAACAGAGGGGAGAGAAGCAGCAGGCTAGGTCTCCAGCTATTAAGAACCCGAGGGGAGAGAAGCAGCGGGCTAGGTCTCCAGCTATGAAGGATCCGAGCTGAGAGAAGCAGCGGGCTAGGTCTCCAGCTATGAAGGACCCGAGCTGAGAGAAGCAGCAGGCTAGGTCTCCAGCTATGAAGAACCCGAAGGGAGAGAAGCAGAAGGCGAGGTCTCCAGATATGAAGAACCCGAGGGGAGAGAAGCAGCGGGCTAGGTCTCCAGCTATGAAGAACCCGAGGAGAGAGAAGCAGCAGGCTAGGTCTCCAGCTATGAAGAACCCGAGGGGAGAGAAGCAGAGGGCTAGATCTCCAGCTATGAAGAACCCGAGGAGAGAGAAGCAGCAGGCTAGTTCTCCAGCTATGAAGAACCCGAGGGGAGAGAAGCAGCAGGCTAGGTCTCCAGCTATGAAGAACAGAGGGGAGAGAAGCAGTGTGCTAGGTCTCCAGCTATGAAGAATCTGATGAGAGAGAAGCAGCAGGCTAGGTCTCCAGCTATGAAGAACCCGAGGGGAGAAAAGCAGCGGGCTAGATCTCCAGCTATGAAGAACCCGAGGGGAGAGAAGCAGCAGGCTAGGTCTCCAGCTATGAAGAACCCGAAGGGAGAGAAGCAGAAGGCGAGGTCTCCAGATATGAAGAACCCGAGGGGAGAGAAGCAGCGGGCTAGGTCTCCAGCTATGAAGAACCCGAGGAGAGAGAAGCAGCAGGCTAGGTCTCCAGCTATGAAGAACCCGAGGGGAGAGAAGCAGAAGGCTAGGTCTCCAGCTATGAAGAACCCGAGGGGAGAGAAGCAGCAGGCTAGGTCTCCAGCTATGAAGAACCCAAAGAGAGAGAAGCAGCAGGCTAGGTCTCCAGTTGTGAAGAACCCGAGGGGAGAGAAGCAGCGTGCTAGGTCTCCAGTTATGAAGAATCTGATGAGAGAGAAGCAGCAGGCTAGGTCTCCAGCTATGAAGAAACCGATGGAAGAGAAGCAGCAGGCTAGGTCTCCAGCTATGAAGAACCCGAGTGGAGAGAAGCAGCATGCTAGGTCTCCAGCTATGAAGAACCCGAGGTGAGAGAAGAAGCAGGCTAGGTCACCAGCTATGAAAAACCAGAGGAGAGAGAAGCAGCAGGCTAGGTCTCCAGCTATGAAGAACACGAGGGGAGAGAAGCAGCAGGCTAGGTCTCCAGCTTTGAAGAACCCAAGGGGAGAGAAGCAGCAGTCTAGGTCTCCAGCTATGAAGAACCAGAGGGGAGAGAAGCAGCAGGCTAGGTCTCCAGTTATGAAGAATCTGATGAGAGAGAAGCAGCAGGCTAGGTCTCCAGCTATGAAGAAACCGATGGAAGAGAAGCAGCAGGCTAGGTCTCCAGCTATGAAGAACCCGATGAGAGAGAAGCAGCAGGCTAGGTCTCCAGCTATGAAGAACCCGAGGTGAGAGAAGCAGCACGCTAGGTCTCCAGCTATGAAGAACCCGAGGGGAGAGAAGCAGCGGGCTAGGTCTCCAGCTATGAAGAACCCGAGGGGAGAGAAGCAGAAGGCTAGGTCTCCAGCTATGAAGAGCCCGAGGAGAGAGAAGCAGCAGGCTAGGTCTCCAGCTATGAAGAACCCGAGGAGAGAGAAGCAGCAGGCTAGGTCTCCAGCTAGGAAGAACCCGAGGGGAGAGAAGCAGCAGGCTAGGTCTCCAGCTATGAAGAACACAAGGGGAGAGAAGCAGCGGGCTAGGTCTCCAGCTATGAAGAACCCGAGGGGAGAGAAGCAGAGGGCTAGATCTCCAGCTATGAAGAACCCGAGGAGAGAGAAGCAGCAGGCTAGTTCTCCAGCTATGAAGAACCCGAGGGGAGAGAAGCAGCAGGCTAGGTCTCCAGCTATGAAGAACAGAGGGGAGAGAAGCAGCAGGCTAGGTCTCCAGCTATTAAGAACCCGAGGGGAGAGAAGCAGCGGGCTAGGTCTCCAGCTATGAAGGATCCGAGCTGAGAGAAGCAGCGGGCTAGGTCTCCAGCTATGAAGGACCCGAGCTGAGAGAAGCAGCAGGCTAGGTCTCCAGCTATGAAGAACCCGAGGGGAGAGAAGCAGCGGGCTAGGTCTCCAGCTATGAAGAACACGAGGGGAGAGAAGCAGCAGGCTAGGTCTCCAGCTATGAAGAACCCGAGGGAAGAGAAGCAGCAGGCTAGGTCTCCAGCTATGAAGAACCCGATGGGAGAGAAGCAGCAGGCTAGGTCTCCACCTATGAAGAACCCGAGGTGTGAGAAGCAGCAGGCTAGGTCTCCAGCTATGAAGAACCCAAAGAGAGAGAAGCAGCAGTCTAGGTCTCCAGCTATGAAGAACCCGAGGGGAGAGAAGCAGTAGGCTAGGTCTCCAGCTATGAAGAACCCGAAGGGAGAGGAGCAGCAGGTTAGGTCTCCAGCTATGAAGAACTTTAGGGTAGAGAAGCAGAAGGCTAGGTCTCCAGCTATGAAAAACCAGAGGAGAGAGAAGCAGCAGGCTAGGTCTCCAGCTAGGAAGAACCCGAGGGGAGAGAAGCAGCGGGCTAGGTCTCCAGTTATGAAGAACCCGAGGGGAGAGAAGCAGCAGGCTAGGTCTCCAGCTATGAGGAACCCGAGGGGAGAGAAGCAGCAGGCTAGGTCTCCAGCTATGAAGAAACCGAGGTGAGAGAAACAGCAGGCTAGGTCTCCAGCTTGAAGAACCCGAGGGGAGAAAAGCAGCAGGCTAGGTCTCCAGCTATGAAGAACCCGAGGGAAGAGAAGCAGCGGGCTAGGTCTCCAGCTATGAAGAACCCAAGCTGAGAGAAGCAGCAGGCTAGGTCCCCAGCTATGAAGAACCCGAGCTGAGAGAAGCAGCAGTCTATGTCTCCAGCTATGAAGAACCCGAGGGGAGAGAAGCAGCAGGCTAGGTCTCCAGCTATGAAGACCCCGAGGTGAGAGAAACAACAGGCTAGGTCTCCAGCTATGAAGAACCCGAGGGGAGAGAAGCAGCAGACTAGGTCTCCAACTGTGAAAAACCAGAGGAGAGAGAAGCAGCAGGCTAGGTCTCCAGCTATGAAGAACCCGAGGGGAGAGAAGCAGCAGGCTAGGTCTCTAGCTATGAAGAACCCGAGGGGAGAGAAGCAGCAGGCTTGGTCTCTAGCTATGAAGAACCCGAGGGGAGAGAAGCAGCAGGCTAGGTCTCTAGCTACGAAGAACCCGAGGGGAGAGAAGCAGCAGGCTAGGTCTCCAGCTATGAAGAATCTGACGACAGAGAAGCGGCAGGTTAGGTCTCCAGCTATGAAGAACTTGAGGAGAGAGAAGCAGCAGGCTAGGTCTCCAGCTATGAAGAACCCATGGAGAGAGAAGCCGCAGGCTAGGTCTCCAGCTATGAAGAACCCGAGGTGAGAGAAGCAGCAGGCTAGGTCTCCAGCTGTGAAAAACCAGAGGAGAGAGAAGCAGCAGTCTAGGTCTCCAGCTATGAAGAACCCGAGGGGAGAGAAGCAGAAGGCTAGGTCTCCAGCTATGAAGAACCCTAGGGGAGAGAAGCAGCGGGCTAGGTCTCCAGCTATGAAGAACTCGAGGTGAGAGAAGCAGCAGGCTAGGTCTCCAGCTATGAAAAACCAGAGGAGAGAGAAGCAGCAGGCTAGGTCTCCAGCTATGAAGAACCCGAGCTGAGAGAAGTAGCAGGCTCGGTCTCCAGCTATGAAGATCCCGAGGGGAGAGAAGCAGTAGGTTAGGTCTCCAGCTATGAAGAACTTGAGGAGAGAGAAGCAGCAGGCTAGGTCTCCAGCTATGAAAAACCAGAGGAGAGAGAAGCAGCAGGCTAGGTCTCCAGCTAGGAAGAACCCGAGGGGAGAGAAGCAGCGGGCTAGGTCTCCAGTTATGAAGAACCCAAGGGGAGAGAAGCAGCAGGCTAGGTCTCCAGCTATGAAGAACCAGAGGGAATAGAAGCAGCGTGCTAGGTCTCCAGCTATGAAGAATCTGATGAGAGAGAAGCAGCAGGCTAGGTCTCCAGCTATGAAGAACCCGAGGGGAGAAAAGCAGCGGGCTAGATCTCCAGCTATGAAGAACCCGAGGGGAGAGAAGCAGCAGGCTAGGTCTCCAGCTATGAAGAACCCGAAGGGAGAGAAGCAGAAGGCGAGGTCTCCAGATATGAAGAACCCGAGGGGAGAGAAGCAGCGGGCTAGGTCTCCAGCTATGAAGAACCCGAGGAGAGAGAAGCAGCAGGCTAGGTCTCCAGCTATGAAGAACCCGAGGGGAGAGAAGCAGAAGGCTAGGTCTCCAGCTATGAAGAACCCGAGGGGAGAGAAGCAGCAGGCTAGGTCTCCAGCTATGAAGAACCCAAAGAGAGAGAAGCAGCAGGCTAGGTCTCCAGTTATGAAGAATCTGATGAGAGAGAAGCAGCAGGCTAGGTCTCCAGCTATGAAGAAACCGATGGAAGAGAAGCAGCAGGCTAGGTCTCCAGCTATGAAGAACCCGAGGGGAGAGAAGCAGCAGGCTAGGTCTCCAGCTATGAAGAACCCGAGGTGAGAGAAGAAGCAGGATAGGTCACCAGCTATGAAAAACCAGAGGAGAGAGAAGCAGCAGGCTAGGTCTCCAGCTATGAAGAACCCGAGGGGAGAGAAGCAGCAGGCTAGGTCTCCAGCTATGAAGAACCCAAGGGGAGAGAAGCAGCAGTCTAGGTCTCCAGCTATGAAGAACCAGAGGGGAGAGAAGCAGCAGGCTAGGTCTCCAGCTATGAAGAACCCGAGGTGAGAGAAGCAGCAGGCTAGGTCTCCAGCTATGAAGAACCCGATGAGAGAGAAGCAGCAGGCTAGGTCTCCAGCTATGAAGAACCCGAGGTGAGAGAAGCAGCACGCTAGGTCTCCAGCTATGAAGAACCCGAGGGGAGAGAAGCAGCGGGCTAGGTCTCCAGCTATGAAGAACCCGAGGGGAGAGAAGCAGAAGGCTAGGTCTCCAACTATGAAGAGCCCGAGGAGAGAGAAGCAGCAGGCTAGGTCTCCAGCTATGAAGAACCCGAGGAGAGAGAAGCAGCAGGCTAGGTCTCCAGCTAGGAAGAACCCGAGGGGAGAGAAGCAGCAGGCTAGGTCTCCAGCTATGAAGAACACAAGGGGAGAGAAGCAGCGGGCTAGGTCTCCAGCTATGAAGAACCCGAGGGGAGAGAAGCAGAGGGCTAGATCTCCAGCTATGAAGAACCCGAGGAGAGAGAAGCAGCAGGCTAGTTCTCCAGCTATGAAGAACCCGA